>NC_091128.1:121971821-122189321 GCF_040183065.1 Periplaneta americana
ATTCACTTGTTCACTCGCTCGCGGAAATCTTTCAGAAATCCAAAACTTGTGACAAAAGCGGAAGAGAAAGACACACACCCTTCATACAAACGGTTCTTGTTCGTCATACAATGAGTCTGTCTATTCAGAATCGGGCTTTTGTGTTACGTTCGTCCACGAAATCAGCACGGTTTTGTCAGCTATTATGGTTATTAAAGTGCGAGGGTAAAAAAAATAAAAAAAGTCTCTAAGTCTTTGCTATTGTCTGTGTAGCCGGTGCAGCAGTATTCTTGTCGGAGGTTCTGTCTCCGTCTCCATCTTCTGAATGGAATAAAGAGGAGGCACATAGCAAGATAAGGGATGAATAGGGAGAAGTATCACACGGGGTGGATACCGCCCCACGGGCCAGAACGGGGGTAAGAGACGGAGAAGGTCACACTGTGTTCTAGTTGCTACTGCAACGTCAATTCATCTCATGGACACAAAGAGCGCCTATTTCACTCGGAACCACAATTAGGCAAGGCACGAGAGAGAGAGAGAGACAGAGCGCGTTGAATAGTGGTAGCACAGGGAAAATAACTATACCACAATGCATTAATTTGGTCACAAGGAAGACGAAGAAAGAGGGGTGGGGAAGGAGGGAGGGTAAAAAAAGTTGGGAGCAATTTAATTTCATTGTTCATCTCGTTGGACGTCAAAAGGACTCCTTTCACGTCGCTAATAAAATGAGTTGGAATTCGCAGGAGACCATCGCAATAGCGCTGTAATTCAAAAGCGTTTGTTACCTATATATATAGATATCCTTGCACCGCGTCGTCGTCTGGATACACATTTGTATTGTCGTCTGCAGGATAATTCAAATACGTTATCGTCAGATTTATTTCCATTATCTTACAGATCCGACAAAAGTCTAGATATGCTCTGGGATCTGAAATTAAAATCCCTTGTCGGAAAAATTTCTTTCTGTAAAAAGACTACATCATCGTGGCGGAATAGAATTTTAGGAGGTGTAAATCTTGTAACACTAACCGGACAGAACTGTGCCATAGGCTTATATGAAGAAAAAAGATAACTTTACGGCTTAGCTAGTATATAGGCCTATTCTTAATTCAAGAAATAAAGTTCAAATCACATTCACAGCGATGGCTTTCAGGAATAGGCCAATAAGAGAATAGAACTTGCGCACATAAATAATTTTGTATTTCCATCCTTGAATAACTTAAACAAATATGATACCGATCTATCATTGACCTCTCCTCCACTTTCTACTTCACACATTTCTTCAACTGCTGATTTTGCACGAATGTCTTTTTTCCAAAAGAAAGGCACAAACGATTGTATAGTCGTAAATTTCCTAAGAAAAACTAAAGATTATAGATACTAACGGTTTTACTAATAAACTGTGTAGGCCTATGGTTTTTATACAAGACTTATGCAGAGTTGGGACACAAAACGTTACTAATAAACCATGCATAAACGATGGATGTATAAACAACCTATAACTATACATGTGAATTGCTTTGCAGTAGAGAAAAAAATGGCCGACTGCTGTTCGTATCGATTGTCATTTTTTGATGAAAGTTGCCTTGCAACCACAGAAGATCAAACCAAAGAGCACATAATAATTAGAATAATATTGCTGTGGCTGTACTCTTTGACCAAAATTTAGCATGGTAATCGATCAGGCCCAGTTGCAATATTGATATTTAGCGCTGTGCACTAGCGCGCACTATAGGATGCAATAGAAAACGTTAGTTATTTTATTACCTTTCGTAATGACGAAACTATGACGTAGCTATGTAACAGTTATAGGCCTACCGTACTGTTATAGGCTACACGATATATGTAGTGATTATTAGTAAGGAATTTAGACACGACTTATAAACGAGCTATTCATTGTGTAAGTATAAGACAGTTAAACATCTGTATAAGAGTTTTTATTAGTAATATAACAAATGCAATTAAATGCTTCTTGAAATGTGTTTTAAAACAGTATCAACATATATAAATAAATCTTCCATTACCTAGCATCTCAAGGACAAAGGAGTAGAAAATTTATAGGAAAATGCTTTTCAGAAGACCTAGTAGGCTATACTACATATAGGCTAGGTCTATAGAGAAGCGACTAGAAGCATTTGAAATGTGGATATGGAAAAGGATGGAGCATGTGAAGTGGACAGATAGAAGAATAAGAAACGAAGCTGTGTTGGAAAGAGTAGGTGAAGAAAGAATGATGCTGATCAGAAAGAGAAAAAGGAATTGGCTGGGTCACTGAGTAAGAAGAAACTGCACTGGAAGGAATGGTGAACGGGAGAAGAGTTTGGGGTAGAAGACGATGTCAGATGATAGACGACATTAAGATATATCGATCATATGAGGAAACAAAGAGGAAGGCAGAAAATAGGAAAGATTGAAGAATGCTGGGTTTGCAGTGAAAGACCTGCCCTTGGGTAGAACATTATGAATAAATGACCCGTTCAGAGCAGAAGTGGTGTAAGGTAAGTGAAAAATGGGTAATGAGTGTTGAAGTAAATATTCTGTAAAACATAGCGTAAAGTAGCAATTAATATTCAATTTATTTAAACTACTGTATTAGTAGTCAGTGGATAGCACGAAGGACATATTAATTGCTTCTTTACGCTGTATTTTACAGAATTGTTACTTAAAACCTCATTACTTAATTTTGACTTACACCACTTCTGCTCTGAACGGCTCAAATAAAAATTCTTCTGTCCTGGAGATGGCAGAAGAAAGCAAACTATCTGATGAAGCCATTAGGATTATATCGGAGTCATGTTAACATACTTAAGTATGAGGACCCGGAAAAGCTAAGTCAAGCCAAGGGTCTGTCTGCTAACTCAATACAAGAGATAAACAAGACACGTGGGCTATAGGTACATGAGGTTCAATTGTACGCAGAGACTACTAGTTACCTAGTATTGATCTGTTGTGCTGTATAAGATTTTTACAATCTTACCTGTTTTCAATATTCCTTATTTCTGGAATAAAATGTCTGTCTGCTTATTAAAGATGAACAACGATCGAGAAAGCAAGACTAACAGCGCCCGCAAAGCCGAAAACCCGCACGACAATATTATATACGTCGCGTCGTTGACGTAAAGACTGCTTGTGAGTGTTTCGAGATGCCGACATTAATCACTCCCAAAATCCCGAACGTCAAGCAGCCTTGAATCGCCACAGTTGTTTATACCTGACTGTATTTTTATCTACTTTGGCAACTGTTATATATGTATAAATAATCAAATAGCCCATTTGAAACATCTCTACCTTTCAGTATATAATAATACGTTCCCCAATCTTTATTCAATTACTAGGCCGTTATTAAAAGGCTAGGAATTTTCTTTCCATATGTTTGAGATCAAGTGTGCAATCTCAAGTAAAAAGATATTAAAATTATGTTTTGTGTTTCTTATAAATGCAAATTTATTTGAGAAATGTTTTTTTTTCTATTTATATAACCATAGGTAATATAATATAATAGAACCAGAACACTTTGATAACAAAGATACTGTTCTGTTTTGTCTTTTTGTCTTATTTAAACATTGATAATGTTATTTATTTCAATGATGTATGTTATTCAAAGTTACGAAATCTTTCCACGCCGACCAAATGCTATTTCGAGAATGATGAGCGAGACTCGAAGCGCAACGAGAATGACGAGACGAGACTCGAAAGACAAATGCAACGAACACAGCGAGCGAGAGCGGCAGTTAGTTTTGTTCATCTCTACTCCTTATACCCATCTCGCGAGTCGCTCCATAGCTTTCGTGATCTGTCGATATTTCATTTCCATTTTGTTTTGTATAACATTACTTACTTCGAAATGCTTCCAGTGTCGCTTCTGTGGGTCAAGTGCTTTCGCTGTGGTATTCCATCCAGGCGACCCAGGGTTCAGTCTCAGGCCAGGTCATGATGGGATCAGTGGTGGACAAAGCAGACGTTGCAGAGGGTTTTTCTCATAGTAGTCTACTCCCGTTTCTCTCTATTATTCCACCAACACTCTCCATTTTCCCTCAATCTATTATTGAAAATAGTACGAGTTTCCAGTGCTGATATATGAAGTACTTGAAGATGCCCTTGAAGTTTGTTATGCTGCTCGTCTATGGATGGGACATGGCTTTGTCAAGACGGATACAGGATGGCTCATCTCTCAGCGTCGGATTCTCGAATGCACTCGGACCACCCGTCTCACTTGGACAATCATCGCAGATTTCTTTCTTCTCTCGTGAGTTCGGGAGGGGAACATCCCTGTGCACCGCAACCTGAGGTCTATTGTACGCCACTAGGATGAGTTGCAAGCCCACTGACTATACCTACGCCGAACCGACCTATCCGCTAACACCCTGACGACATTCCCACAAGTCCGTATACCATTCCAACTTCAACAGCCCCCCTCACATTCCCCCTCAAACGGTCTGAGGTATAAACCACCTCTCCTGTCGCATCAACGGTCTGAGGTGTAAACCTCCTTTCCCGTCGGGATGGGGAGTGGGTTCCGCTGCTGGGTCACCATCTACCACGCTTGACATATCCATGGAGGTCGGGCGAGAGTGTCAGCAGCTTCGGAGGGCCGCCGCAGGCGCGAGCTGAAAACCAAGAAGACAACCGGAATGATGAGGAAAGGATGGTGAGGGAGAAAAGGAAGTGGCGAGAATGATTGGGATTCCATACGCCTTATAAAGTTACATAATATTCATCCATAGGTGTGAGAGAAAAACCCCGAAGAAACCTCACCCAGGCAATTCGGTCCCAAGCGGGGAATCGAAACCCGACCCGCTGAGTTCGGGAGCGAAGACGCTACCACGAGACCACAGCGGTGGAATCGCAGAGTTAGACCTATAGGGCACACAATGGACCAAAGCAATCCTAAGAACAAAGGAACCGTTCCGAGTCCAGCCCTCGAAAAGCTAAGTCAAGTTTTCCCTATTATACTCGTATGTACCTGATGTTTTTTGATTTTAGTTTTCTAAATGGTTTCGTATTTTACCTATTTACTATACGTTCGAGTTTGTTCTTATATGTGATTTTATTATTATAGGCCTAAGTGTATTTGCAATTGTAAAAAGTTAAATGCTGTCGAGTGAGTCGTTCTGTTCCTCTTATTTCATTGTCATAGGCGGAGAGAGAACCTTTCCTTCGGGTCGGAGGGGGCAAAGCAAAACTATAGAATCCCCATATGGGGACATCATTTACCTCCTCGCCCCGTTATAGCTTGACCGTGGTACAGTATATCGAAATATGATCATTTAATAAAGGTATTTTCGGAGGCATGTTTCTTACAGTGTTACATCCATATCCGCGATGTTTCGGACGGAGTTGTATAGGGCTTGATCTGTAGGTCTACTAGAAATTATAATACAGCGTAACTTATAACAATCACCTTCTTATTTCTCTCTCTTACAGAAACACATGCATACATCAATAAAACTACGTAACAGTGCTAACAGAATCTCTTTTAACTTATATGAAGTTTACCTTCTTAAAGATATCCTATGAAATGTAAACTCTAATTATTTCATTTCATCTCGTCTTTAAGTTTACACATTATATTGGGATCATTTTTCTTTTTTATGCATTTTATGCAGTATGTTATTCATATTTCTCCAAGTGGCGGCCTGAACACCTGCAGGCTTCTAACACATGAGTAAAGGCTGTTAAAAAAAAAACATTACAATGGTTCCATTCCTCAAATGAGGTAGACCTCTATAGAAATTCTTATAAAAAAAAAGGTAAAGGTATCCCCGTAACATGCCATGAAGGCACTTGGGGGGCATGGAGGTAGAGCTCCATGCTTTCCATGACCTCGGCACTAGAATGAGGTGGTGTGGTCGGCACCACGCTCTGACCGCCTTTTACCCCCGGGAAAGACCCGGTACTCAATTTTATAGGAGGCTGAGTGAACCTCGGGGCCTTTCTGAAAGTTTGGCAACGAGAAAAAATCCTGTCACCACCCGGGATCGAACCCCGGACCTTCCAGTCCGTAGCCAGCTGCTCTACCAACTGAGCTACCCGGCCGCCATAGAAATTCTTATACATTCAGAAATTTAAAATAAATATTATAGTCCAGACACATGATCTGAAGACATTAATTCATTAATTTAAGCAGAGAAATTTAATCATAAACAAAAGAAAAAAAGGATCTTTTGAAATCAATATTTTCTAACGTTAATAGAAAAAAAAAAAGTTGAGACAAGTTTTGTGGGCAGTGCCCCAACCATAAGTTCGCCTATGTTCATTGTCCACTTTTCAGGCTTATAAATTCATCATTGAATATTTTCTTTCTTAATATTCATAATGTTACTTTATTTTTAAATTATATTTTAAAATTTCATTGAACATGAATTTTATTAGCATACACAAAAAATTGGAGATTTATCCTTCGAAGAGGTGTAAAAATTCAAATATCTTGGAGCAACAGTAACAAATATAAATGACACTCGGGAGGAAATAAATATGGGACATGCGTGTTATTATTCGGTTGAGAAGCTCTTATCATCCAGTCTGCTGTCAAAAAATCTGAAAATTAGAATTTATAAAACAATTATATTACCGGTTCTTCTGTATGGTTGTGAAACTTGGACTCTCACTCTGAGAGAGGAACATAGGTTAAGGGTGTTTGAGAATAAGGTGCTTAGGAAAATATTTGGGGCTAAGCGGGATGAAGTTACAAGAGAATGGAGAAAGTTACACAACACAGAACTGCATGCATTGTACTCTTCACCTGACATAATTAGGAACATTAAATCCAGACGTTTGAGGTGGGCAGGGCATGTAGCACATATGGGCGAATCCAGAAATGCATATAGAGTGTTAGTTGGGAGACCGGAGGGAAAAAGACCTTTGGGGAGGCCGAGACGTAGATGGGAGGATAATATTAAAATGGATTTGAGGGAGGTGGGATATGATGATAGAGACTGGATTAATCTTGCACAGGATAGGGACCACTGGCGGGCTTATGTGAGGGCGGCAATGAACCTTCGGGTTCCTTAAAAGCCATTTGTAAGTAAGTAAGACAACTTGTATATAAAAGTAATGTAATTACAGATATGTACTTCTGTGCGATTTTACTAATTTTTCGATTATTTTTTCTACCAAAACAGTTTTTATTTTTAAATATATGAATGTTTATTGGTAATTAATTGAGAGTAAAAGAAAGGCGTTTACTTGCTACAGAATCGGTGTTCGGGCGTTTCAAGAAACTCTGCTAGTTATTAATAACAGACTACATGTTAGGGGATTAAAATATAGCCCCCATTCATAACGACTCCACAAGTGGAATAATGTGATTACTCCACTGCAATACTGATACTGTAGGGTAGAGGGAAACATTCCATTGACAGTCGGCATCCATGTTCAGTTGGAATTGATATGTAATTTAGAGAATCCACTGAGGCATTGGCTTAATATTTTACACCGCTCTGAGTAACGTGTTCGGAAATGAATTCTTCAAATTCAAGTTACATCTCAGACTTCAATCACTTCTCACAAATATTCTATTAATTTATTAGCTCCTACAAACGATGATAATAAAAAGATACACACTGTTTACTTTTAACAATAGGCACACGATATAGAAAAGAAATAAACTTTGCCACATAACCTGCATACCATGAAGTTTTAGATATGAGAAGAAATGAGTTTATCTAACCTATATGGGGGTATCATTATTATTCTTATTGAATTTAGTATTCCCAAGAAACTAGTTCGGTTAATTAAAATGTGTCTCGTGAAATGTATATCAGAGTTCGTATAGGCCAGTTTCTGTCGGATGCTTTTCCAATTCACTGCGGGCTAAAGCAACGTTAACAGAAAGCCACAATTCAAGTCACGCAGTTTGTGTGCACTCAAAGTTGGGTTTCTGGCGCCTTGTCAGCCCACTAGTGTTGTGTGGATATAAAGAAAAAAATTGAGAGGATGTCGGGTGTAGTTCGTGGGTAGCTCAGTCGGTAGAGCGTTCGTGCGCTAAGCGAAAGGTCCCGGGATCGATACCTGGTCCCAGAACACTTTTTCCCTTGAAATTATTCAAGTCTGCTTCACAGGGTGCTATACCTGAAAGCCAGATTTGCATAATGTTTTTAATTGTTTAGCAAGCGTATTTAAACTGGATAGGCACAATAGTAGTGTTAGAACCTACCATAGAGCAAAAGTTTAGAAATGCTTGTCTGGATTAGTCAGTCATAACGGACTCAAGAAAATAGCCGTTTCTTGGAACCCTGGGCGATATTACTGATGGTGGAACCTGCATGTAGTTCTGAAACAATGAAGACACTAAGTCCCAACATAGGGTGAAAAACCCAAAAACTGTCTTGATGAACACAATGACTGAAAAGCTAAAATCTCATAGGTGTTACTTGATTATTCATTCGAATAAGACTCATCATCATCATCATCATCACCATCATCACCATCATCATCATCATCATCATCATCATCATCATCATCATCATCATCATCAGCCATTCAAGTAGTAATAGACCTTTGTTGCCCTGTACGATTTCCTTACATCTTTTCAGCAATCGATCCACTGATCTTTTTCTTCGAAGCGTATAGTGAAGAATTTTTGAAGGCAATCTGAAACTATCCATGCTGTTGACATGCTGGAGCTATTTCTGTCTATAATAAATTATTGAGGTGTTTATGAATAGATGTTATCAAATAGAGTGAAAGTCTTCATTTTGGAAAGCCCAGGCTTCCCTGCCGTACATGAGTGTATTATATTTTATATGCTTTTATTCTTGTTTCTACACATTAGTTGTTGTAAAATCTTGATTGATGATTCTAAGGACATTATTGAATTTCTGGATTTTCTGTGAGATTTCATTTTGGTTATAAGCGTATAACAGAAACTTGTAGAGCAAGCACAAGTTCTTGCCCGCTTTAAAAATGGCGGATTTCAGCCTCACTTCCCGATGTGAAAACAGAGATCTAGGTAGGTTTGATATATATGATAAAAATTCATAACCTCATTAGGAATCGAGCCTGCAACCTTCAGGCTTACAGCACAATGCCTTAGCCACGACGCTACTTCGTTACCCTAAAATAATATGAATATAGTACAAACACAAGAAAGGGACAAATCCCATTTCCTGTTGCAGGGAAGTAATCCGCCATTTCCTGCAGGAAGTCAAACATATATCTGCCTGATTTATAACCGACAACACTACCAAGTAGTTGCAATTATTTCTTTCTTTAAATTGAAATGTAGACAACGAAATCATGGAATTCATAGATGGTATTCATTGTAATAGTGTATAGGCCTACATGAGATGTGCATAATCCGACTGAAAAGAATTCAATATAAACAGACGCATAAGAAAGTTAGGTCGAAAAGTACCTATGACATTTAGTGACATGAATTGTAATAGTGTTAATTGTTTACGTCTTATTTTTATATCTGTTTCCACGCATTACATAGGCCTATAGACACACTGAAAGTGCATATAATAAAGCACACTTAGTATTAAGTGCTTCGACAAGTCCAAACTTGCACCTTTTGAGAGATCTTTCTCGTTCGCCTGGATAAATAAGGTTAGTCAATTGTATTGTTGCTAAAAATTACGAAATAGTATAAAAGTTGATAGTTTACAGAATTTAAACAATTTGCAATAGACCTACTGTGCGTATTTCACGAGAAGATCGAGCAAGGAATGAGGGTTCCCCCCCCCACTCTTAACCTATCCCCGACACTGAACCGGCCGGCCATTGACTGAGCTTTGTTTGTCCCAGCCGGCCAATGATATCACTCCCATCCACCTGCTCCTTCAAGAACGCTGAGTTACTGGCTTACTCTCTCCTCTTACCCCGCAAGGACCATACTCCCCTCGCAGGGATTCTCTCGTGAAATTTGGACAGTAGTTACTTTACGATGTTGATGATACTCTTTCCAAGAGTGTACCAGGTTTTGCACATAATAAAATAAACAAGAATTACAATATAGGTTTTATTAAACTAATAAAGAAGACGCAATATAGCCGTCAAAGTATGGAAATCTGAGATTTAATGTCGAAAACTGGTTACCCATAACGATAGTTTTATTTATCTTTTTTATTTGATTATCCAACGACGCTGTATGAACTGCGAGGTTACCTAGCGTCGATGGAATTGTTGATGAAGGATTAGTAATTGGTGACATGAGTCCCAGAATTCACCACGGGCTTACCTGACATTTGCCTTAGGGTTAGAGAAAAATCTCCGAAAAACCCAACCAGGTTATCAACCCAACGGGGAATCCAACTAATGCCCGAGAGTAGTCTCTGATCAGTAGTCGCCTGAACTACGCCGACATTTTGTTTGCTTAGTTAAATAAATTAAACCACATATTATAAAGTAATTGAAGGTAGACTAAGTGATCAAGAAAAGATTAGAAATGGATGTAACGTAATTGCAACGCAATAAAGGACTTTCTTCCTCACGAATGTTTGAAAGATAGCTAAACTTCTATGCATTAGAAGAAATGTGACATCACTTTCATAGTAGATAGGTATTAGAAATGTTTGCCACAAACGATACGGGGACAACTCTTCGCTGTTCAGATGGCTCAACGAAAACTTTTTTTCTGGAAGCAATGAAGAAAAGAATTGTCTGATAGAATCGAGTTAGGATAACGGAAAGTTGTATACGCGAGCGATACAAAGGAATAATCGATTTATTACAAAGACCTTTTAGGCCTACCTTTGTTAAGTATATCTCTGTTCTGTTGACAACGGAAACTTTAATGTCTTAGAAGCGCGAAGATAAAATTTTTGTTTTGTTGGATATGACGTAATAAAAAACTTTGCAGTGTTAAGAGTGATGCAAAGAAATTTTTTTTTCTGTTTGAGATAACAACGAAAAACTTCTCTGCGTTAGAAATATATAAGAATATTCTATGTTTTGTGCTGTAAGAGATGGCGGAATAAAACTTTGCTCCGTTAATGGCGACGCAGAGAAGAACTTGGTTTTGTTGGATGTTAAGTAAAAAAGAAGCCCTATTTGGATAAATCGCAATATAGCGAACGCCAGTAGGGGAAGTTATCCCCACCCACATGAAATGTGCATTCGACACAACACTCGCCTATCACGTAGAGTGTCTGGTGAGCTAGTAGGGGAAAAGTGGAAGGGGTCGTGGGCGGAGCTTCTGCGTTCGCTATATTGCGATTTGCCCCTCTATTTCATTAAAAGCAAAGCAAAGAAAAATGAAGATAATACGGAGATTTTATTGCACTAAATATGAAGAGACAAGATAGGGATAATTTTGTTGTTTTATAACGTTGCAGGGAAAAACTTTGCAGTGATGGGAGAGCTGAAAAAGATAGACCTGCTTAGATGCAAAATGATTTTGAGAGTGATGCAGTAAAATGTTATGTAAGTGCATTGGCGATTGGAGATGTACAAAGTAGAGTATCAAATATGTTGAACACATAAGAAGCTGTTTGTTTCTGTAGTAAAGAATTGATGGCCTGAACTAAAAATAGCGTAAACGTGTAACGGGATCCATTCATTAAGGTCAAATCAATCAATCAATCAATCAATCAATCAATCAATCAATCAATCAATCAATCAATCAATCAATCAATCAATCAATCAATCAATCAATCAATCAATCAATCAATCAATCAATCAATCAATCAATCAATTTAGGGCATTTCAAAACCTAAGTGGTTTTTAGCCTCATTCACGATATGTCGCCATTCATCTCTGTTCTCTGCATCTTCTTGGCCCTCCCACTGTACAAAGATTATAATATACTTGGTCCTGCAACGGAGACGAGGTCTAGCAAGAGGTCTCTTACATCTTGGAGAATAGTCGAAAGCTTTCCGTAGAAGAGAATCTTCTTCACGCCGTAGAACGTGTCCAAGCCAACGTAGTCTTCGACTTTTTATTAAGGCTATTATGTCCGGATCTTTATAAATATCCCTTAGTTCCTTGTTCTTCAAAATTCTCCAGTTGTTATTTTCTTGAATGGGACCAAAAATCTTCCTCAAGATTTTGTTCTCAAAAATAAAAAAGGATTTTGTTGGTTTTTTTTTTTTTTTTGTTAATATCCAAGTTTCGCAGCAAAATAGGAAAGTTGGTAGGATTATTGTTTTATAACATCTTAATTTTGATAATTTAGAAAGGAGTTTGGAACAAAGCAATTTATGAAGGATGTAATAACACTTATTTGCCGTAATGAGTCTATGTTCAATTTCTTTCCCAAATAAGCCTGTTTCATTAATTATACTTACTTACTGGCTTTTAAGGAACCCGAAGGTTCATTGCCGCCCTCACATAAGCTCCTTGGTCCCTATCCTGAGCAAGATCAATCCAGTCTCTATCATCATATCCCACCTCCCTCAAATCCATTTTAATATTACCTTCCCATCTACGTCTCGGCCTCCCCAAAGGTCTTTTTCCCTCCGGCCTCCCAACTAACACTCTATATGCATTTCTGGATTCGCCCATACGTGCTACATGTCCTGCCCATCTCAAACGTCTGGATTTAATGTTCCTAATTATGTCAGGTGAAGAATACATTGCGTGCAGTTCTGTGTTGTGCAACTTTCTCCATTCTCCTGTAACTTCATCCCTTTTAGCCCCAAATATTTTTCTAAGCACTTATTCTCAAACACTCTTAACCTATGTTCCTCTCTCAAAGTGAGAGTGCAAGTTTCAGATATTTAAATTCAGTAACTTTTTGAAACTCCCAATCATCTATTATAAGTGACCCTCTATTATTTGAGGTACGTGATATATTAATGTATTTAGTTTTATCATAATTAATTTTTAACCATGTTATTCTTGTTTCTTCTACTAAGAGTCTAAAAAGTTTCTTGATATTCGTTAAGGTAGTTTAAAAAATCTTGAAAGTAAGCCTGAGCAGTGCGCGAATGAAGGCAATCTCATAGTTCGAAAACAGTAAGCTGTGTTTAGATTACATTAAAAATATGTCAAGTAGTGGAGTCAGAGGATTACTGATAATGGGGGAAAGTAGAGCATATGCTTGAATAAGGGAAGGCATTGATTGTCAGTTGTTAAATAGCACCCATCTGTCTCTGACATGTTTGGATGTGCCATCTACATTAATGGAGCACTACGGTTTGAGTATTGTGAGGTGCTGATAGATAGGGATGAACCCTATGGGAGCGGGGAGAACTGTCTTCTGAAAGAAGAAGGAACTATGTATTCATTCCACTGAACAGGGGCGCGACAATCCTTTTCATTCTTACACAACTCAAGTTTAAATATAAAAAGAAGGTTACCTTGCACAATTTTTATGAAAAGAAGGAGCTCTAACCTTCTTTTGATAACAATAGATTTATAAAAAATCTTGCATAGCATTCAAACAATTTTGGCAGCATTCTATCTATTATAACGTGCTATAGCCTATACTGTGGCCGAGTAATTCATTTGAGGCTGACATCTGTATTGGCAGCACGGTTAAAGAGGGGGAAAGTGTGAAAGAAGCCGCAATTCAATGGGGAAAGAGAGGGGTGCGAGTTTGCATGAAAGAGTTCTTGGTTACGCTCCTCTCATAAGAGTGATGACGCGATGATTTCATATAAGTAGAAAAGAGATGGTCACAGGGATCGAATCTACTCTGTTTGGTGCTTTCATGCTTGTGCGAAAAACACTTACGGGTAATATACCTTCAATAACTGCTCTTCCATCTGTTCGAAAGAACTTGCATTGGTAATTTTTATGAAATTTTAAACTTAATTATTTTACTAAAATTTATCTGTAGTAATGTCACGAGAGGTCTGAGATTTAACTGGGAAATCTCAGACCTCGAGTGACATTTATTAGGACTATTTCGTGAATGAAATAAAAATGTGTATAATATATCCCTAAAATTTGATCACAAAATGTTAATAATTGTATATTTACGAATACTAACCTATTCAGACATTGTGAAGTTGAAATAGATGAATATCGATCACTGCAATAAAGAAATTCGATATTATTATTCAGTAATGCCAATTGGGAAAAGCGAAATACAGGTTTAACAATGTTAATTACATGTACAGAACTTTTTTCTTATTATTGTAACATAAGTGCATTTTCATTATCTGCTGAAATCATAATACCATTTAAAATCATATAATATAATTACAGTAACCTGATTAATACATTAATTACATGAAGAATTGTTGAAAACGCAGTTATCAAATCTGAATGAGCACCGATAAACTAAGAACAGTGTGGGGACAGCTATATAGGAATGATTATGTATTCACAGGGAGACATGTTGCTACACAGTGAAGCCATATATATTACTATACAATGTCTTTGTGTTTGATATGCGGTGATGTTACATAAATTTGAACATCTGACTTTCTATTAACTGTTTAATTTCATTCACAAAATACAAATTTTGTAGGCTACAAGTATAGGTTAAGTTACCTGTGGGAGCAGGACCAATGTCAGTTGTGTCTTATTTCGACACTTACTCCAGCGGTTACTCGTGCTACAGGAAAGCATTTTTTTATAGCTCGACAAACGCATTCTCGCTGTAGTGTGTAACGGAACTAAAGCTGCAGCTACACAGTTCAATATTCCAATCGCATATGCGTGCAATCCGGGAAGAATGTTGAAAGAATCAAGTTTAAAAGATACGTTCAATTAAGATGCATGAAGATTTTGTGTGTACTTGGTGCGCCGTTTTGAATGTCGTCTTCACTGCGTAAATATATTAATTAATATTAAATATCAATCTTGCATTCATTGCTTTAAAGTTGAAAGAAATGTGTAACCGTGTAGTTCCCTCTTAATGTATTCATAATCATCAATTTACGGGGAAACAGTTGGCGACAACGACTAAACAAAAGAACGATCATGCGATAAATTGATAGCGATACATCTAGCTGCAAAAATTATTGCAAAGTGTCACTGTGATTGGTTGGAATTCAAAATTTCATTATACTTTATTGATCGAAAATGGAATGACGTCATATAAACGAAATAGTCTACGAAACACAAGTTTGCTTAAAATCGTAAATTATTCGATAAGACGAACTGGTAAGTTATAAGTCAAAGAGGTAACGGAAACATTTCCGAAGTCACATAATGTGTTGTCTATGCTTAACAATTTACTTCGTTTCTTTGGATGCATCAGTTAGTGCCACACTGAAAGACTAACTCCACGGACTATTCTAGAGAACTTTTCCTTTAGGAATCCTATACAATTAGCCTGCAGTGGGGGATTGTATACTTTATTTATTGTTGCTAATGCTCCGAATTAGTACGAATTACGGAGAAATGGTTAAATAATGACAGGGAAAATAGGAGTACGCCGAGGAAACTTCATACACCTCAAATTTCATTATGACTTTCAAGAATTTGAACTCTGGTATCTAACTTTGAAAATACAAGGAGCAATCAATAAGTTTCAGGACTGCCCTGAATGTAGGCCAGGTCGATGGCATTTAAGTGTGTTTAAATGCGACAGGCTCATGTCAGTAGATTTAGTGGCATGTAAAAGAACACCTGCGGAATAAAATTCCGGCACACCGGCGACGCTGATATAACCTCTGCTGTTGCGAGCGTCGTTAAATAAACCATTTTTTATAGAACCAGGAAAACGTCTGGAATCTATACTAAATGCGTCATTTGAAAGATAGAGAACAAGATTAGCCGTAAGACGTATATGGAGAGATTCCAGAAAAAATTGTAATAGATCCCTGACATGTTTTGACAAGTTCAGTTCTTAAGACGATCTGACGCTGTTTGGAAGATTGACTCAACAGGCATGGAAACAATGATTTTCAGTGATACGCTCATGTGTGTTTAACGGTACAATAAATAGAAGTGTCGTTCGGAAATATATTGATTGCTCCTAGTGGATGTTCTGACTATTCGAGAAAATAAGCCTATGCGTTTTAACTTTTAATGAGTTTAATCCTTCTGATTGAGTGGGATATAGGCTATGTGGCCAGCGTGAAGACTCACTCACCATAAAAGATAAAGATATCCCTTTTACATGCCATGAATGTGCATGGAGAGCATGAATATAGAAGTTCTTGCTTTTGTGACCTTCACACTAGAATGAGGCTGTATGTCCGAATGCCTTTTACCACCAGGAATGATCCGCAGTGACAGGAGACAGTGTGGACTCCTGGTCGTTCTGGAAATTTTGACAACGGGATAGTTCCTATCATCACCACCATCCAGAATTGAACTCAGGACCTTCCAGTCTGCAGCCAGTTTCTCTACCAATTGGATTATACGTCACTCCGATTACTATGGAATTACGAAATTTACTATATACGATCAGTAGCCTACAAATAATGAACTTGAAAGAATATACATAATTCTTATTCAAAGGGTAGGAGGGATCATCCTGGAAACGATGTAAATATTTGTGGGAATGGAACAGGAAAAATAGCTACATTGTGATGAGTAAATATATTAAAAACTAAAATTAACGAAATAGTGTATATAGTCGAAAATGTATCTTTACATTATAAGAAAAGAATACACCATTGAATTTACGGTTAAACAATTTTGGAATAAAACATCACAGAAGAATAGCCTACACAAAATTTTCAAAATACGGGACACTGAAAATTTTGTTATGAAACTTAAATACTGAAAAATATGTATGGAAACAAATTTCGTAGTTTGATTTATCAATGGAGTGATGAAAATAGCCTACTTATATATGTTTCATACAACCGATACTACGGTAGCTTATTTACAAATAACTTTTAGAGAATCCGGAGGTTCATTGTCGCCCCCACATAAGCAACATTAATCCAGTCCCTAGCACCATATTCCACCTTCCTCAAATCGATTTTAACATTATCCTTCCATCTACGTCTCGGCCTTCCCAAAGGTATTTTTTCTTCAGGTGTCCCAACTAACACTCTGCACTAATTTCTGGATTAACCCGTACGTGCTACATGCCCTGTCCATCTCAAACGTCTGGATTTAATATTTATAATTATGTTAGGTGAAGATGTATGCAGTCCTGCGTTGTTTAACTTTCTCCAGTCTATTTTAACTTTGTCCTTCTTAGCCCATATATTTCCCTAAGCACTTTATTCTCGAACACCCTTAAACTCTATTCCTCTCTCAAAATGAGAGTTTCACAACCATCCAGAACCACGGGTAATGTAACTGTTTTATAATTTTTTTTTTAAAGCAGACACTACTTCTACTACTACAATTGTGTGGTCATGATAGCCTTTGAAGAATCTATCCCTAAGTACAGTATGTTATATATCTGAATTTTTGTTATAATAATTGACATTGGTTGAACACATGCAGGCTCCCCCTAAACGTGACAATATCACGACTCCAATACGTAGTTCATCTCGTGCAACTCAAGACATGACTACAATATAATTAACAAACATTAATGTTTTAGACAGAACTCCCACAATCAAAAGGCTCATGCATTATTGAAACTGCATCTTAGTCCTTGCCTACACATGTTATTTCATAGTAGACTTTCCTAAAAATAAAACGACAATAAAATTGAAGGAAGAACTATGAATTGTTTAATGTTAAGATATAGGCTAAAAACAAAATATCGAAATTCTAACGCATTTCAATTGTTTTGTGAATACGCAAATTTCGCAGTCTTTTTTTTCTGTTGTGAAAAAGTGTTGGGGGTGTTTGAAGGGTCGCAGGGGCGTCCCAATCGTCACATGCTATCCTTCTGCGCGCGCGCCGACGAGCTGACTCCACGAGTCTCGTGCTACCCCCAGCCAGTCAACTGTCTAGCCCATGACACGCGTCGTATAGCTTTGCGTTGTGGTGGCGCTCCCGTCGCTGTGTGGTGAACGTTCGTGAAACTGGCCAGCATTTAACATCAATTATACTAACAGCCATCAGACGTGACAGTGATTGCACTGTGCATGAAAATTCTGTGTAATAAATATTAAGAATTGTGGTGGATTTCAACTGAATTCTTTTTTGTTCTGTTAGTTTGTTTTATGAGAAATTTCGCGATGTGTTTAAAACCTTAGCTCTTGTGAATTATATTAAATTGTGGAGTTAAAACGTGTGTTGTGTGTTATATATATTTTAGTGTATTTTATTGTGTTTTGTGTAACATCTATCAACGAATGTGTTTGCCTCTATTTCTCCCCTTATTGGATTAACACCACAGTCATAATTTGCGGGAAAACAATTTGTTGCTGATATTACTTGAGGTAAGACGGTACAAATAAATACAATTTTAATTTGGTGGATATATTGAAATACAGTATTGTTAGAACTACTATTATGGAATTACCTTTATTAATTTTAGTTAGTTATCATAGATCTGAATTTGAATAACGCGCCAAAATAACAAATCTTTTCGTAGTCAACGATAACATATGAAACTTATGATCTGAAGAAGTGCATAAATATTACGCATTTATTTTAAGTAGAAATTAAACATTAAAACAGAAAATTTGTCTTTTAATAATTAGTAATACTTAGACTGTGACTATATTTGAAGAATTAGAATACTAATAGGCCTGTAGCTAAATTAAGTTGGTTGTAAAATATTTTGAACGTCATTAAAAATAAGTAATCTTTTCCTTAGTCACAATGTTACTCACACTGTGGTTTAATTTGAAGAATTATTAAGTGTTCTAGTTAATATGAATTAATTGTTCCAGTAAAAAAGAATATATAGGATGAAATAATATTTTGTCATTCATATCTCAAATTTAAGGTACTGTTTTTTTCCAAATATTCTATTTACAAAGTCGAAATAACCGTTTTATGACCACTTAATTAAGTTGTTTCAGATACTACATGATAAAAAACGGCGGTATTATTTGCCTGTGGATTCGTAAAAACGTTATTCTTTTATTGCTTAGTGGCAGTGTAGTCGTGACTTCGTAACTCTGTAAAATTTCATTTCCATGCAAGTTATAATTCTTAAATATTTCTTTTTCATATCTGTCGTAGATTATGTGAATGTGAAGGGTAATATTTTCATATAATTCCAATTCACTTTACTATTTTGAGGGGATAAACTCTTACATTATGTTTTTCATTGTCTTGTTGACAGAATTTTTAATCAGTCTGACTGAAAAACTTAAAGTTATACATTCTGACTTTCGTTTATGTTGTTATATCAAATAATATGAAGTAATCAAAGGAAATAATTGAAGACCTCCCTCGAATAAGGGTGTAACCAACAAATCTATAATACGCGTTAGAAGTGAAAAGTAAATAATTTCAGGGATATGTTTCTTTAGGCCTATATTTATTAGTAGAACCATTTGTTTAATCAAGAATACAAGTTTATTCAGCTACTGGATGCATTCATTTATTGTTATAAATGAGTGCTTCAAAATTACTTTTTTTTCCAGCGAAGTCACGTAGGCCTATTTCATTAATTTGATGTTACACCTCTTTTCGAGGGAGGTCTTCAATTATTAATTACAAATTTAAATATTTGCAAACAACCTCTATCATGAAAGGAAATAATTAATAGGCTATATAAATCAGTTTGTTTACAATGTTCTATATTAAGTAAAGGTTCGGGAGTTGTTTTCTATTCTCACTGGAAGAAAGGTAATTCGTGGATCTCAACCAAAAAGGGACTTTCGAGCAATCAGTGGACGCAAGCCATTAAGATGAACTGTAATACAATACCTGTACGTACTCTCCCTGGTAGAACTCTTGACTCAACCCGTTGCAGAAGATCCGACGAGCAAGAAACGCTTCCTCACGTCTTGGGTTTCTGCCATCATGGAGAATTACTCCGAATCAACAGACATAATACGGTTCGTTCTCTCATCGCAGCTTCAATCAGTCAGAATGCTTCCTATGAGGTTTATGAGGAGGTTGGTTGCATCTCTTCTGACGGATCTACTAGACGTGCTGATATCATCATAATTGCTCGGAGTCCACACCTGTGGAGTAACGCTCAGCGCGTCTGGCCGCGAAACCAGGTGGCCCGGGTTCGAATCCCGGTAGGTGCAAGTTACCTGGTTGAGGTTTTTTCCGGGGTTTTACCTCAACCCAATACGAGCAAATGCTGGGTAACTTTCGGTGCTGGACCCCGGACTCATTTCACCGGCATTATCACCTTCATCTCATTCAGATGCTAAATAACCTAGATGTTGATACAGCGTCGTAAAATAACCCAATAATTTCTCGGCAGAAGGATAAGGGTGTCATTCTTGATCCCGGAATCCGTTTCGAGATGCATGAGCAACAGCCACAAGAGGTGTGTCGTGAAAAAGAAGTCATCTATGAGCCTTGTTGTCAGCATCTTGGAGCACAATACCACGTCACACATTGGACAGTTTTTGGGCTCATGTTCAGTGCCCGTGGCACGATCCCATGAGAAACTTTAAATCAACTTAAACAATTTAACATTTCTGATGCAAGGATTGACGCCATAGGATCTCATGTGTTAAAATCATCCTTAGCTATAATTAGAAATCATTTGTACCCAAGAAACTTTTATTGTAAATGATTTCATATGTTTTCGTATCATTTATCTTAATGTTTTTTTTTCTTTAAAATTGTCACACAATTGTTTTTAATGATTATTCTTTATGAATTGATTAGTAGGCCGATCTACCGAACCCTTGTTTAGGGCGGCTTTTGTTAATACAAATTTATTTTTTTCATTAACTTTGTCGTGTTTTACTTATTTATATGTTGTACAACAAAATTAATTAGCCTATAATAATTTACGTTCTAGTGATTTTACCTTTTGGCTTTTTCTATTTATATTCTTGTGAATGATATGAAAGAAAAGTAGTAAAGAAAATTCTTAGTCGTGTGGTCATCATGGCGAGAAAAGCGCATACAAAGAAAAATATCAGAGAAAAAACACACTTCATCTAGCACCCATGCATGAATTTCCTGCCGGGAATCGAATCATACGCTGAATTTTTAGTTTATAAACGCTTAGAAACGAAATTAACAGTAAAAGAATGGTTATATGACACAAAATAAATATCAAAGCACTTTCTAGCATATATTTTATTGCAATAGATAGCTATTTATGTCATTTATCATCATGTCATTGTGAAATGGCGTTTATCGTATCTACCCCTAGATTCAAATACGTATCATTTAAATGGATCGAGGACGATAGAATCTTTGGAATGGCTTCCTTCGGAAGGGATATCTCGTGTTGTAGATTATGATAAGCAGAGATACATGGCAGTTGTTCCTTACCCCAATCAATTTCCAGTGCTTAGCGGATAGATGTCCCTGTGGCCGAACATGTCGATTGTGACTACAGAAGTCTTTGCATCTCACCTTTTAGAATACTTAAAGAAAATTTAATAAATATATTAATATAATTAATGTCATTAGAGTGTAACAAATCCTAGAGTATGCCATTAGGAAAGTCCAGGATAACAGAGAGTGTTTAAAATTGAACAGCTTACATCAGCTGATTGTCTTTGCGGATGACACGAATATGTTAGGAGAAAATCCACAAACGATTAGGGAAAATACGAGAATTTTACTTGAAGCAAGTAAAGAGATAGGTTTGGAAGTAAATCCCGAAAAGACTAAGTATATGATTATGTCTCGTGACCAGAATATTGTACGAAATGGAAATATAAAAATTGGAAATTTATTCTTTGAAGAGGTGGAAAAATTCAAATACCTGGGAGGAAAGTAACAAATATAAATGATAGGGCCTACTCGGGAGGAAATTAAACACAGAATAAATATGGGAAATACCTGTTATTATTCGGTTGAGAAGCTTTCATCATCCAGTCTGATGTCAAAAATTCTGAAAGTTAGAATTTATAAAGCAGTAATATTACCGGTTGTTCTTTATGGTTGTGATACTTAGACTCTCACTTTGAGAGAGGAACATAGGTTAAGGGTGTTTGAGAATAAGGTGCTTAGGAAAATATTTGGGGCTATGAAGGATGAAGTTACAGGAGAATGGAGAAAGTTACATAACACAGAACTGCAAGCATTGTATTCCTCACCTGATATAATTAGGAACACTAAATCCAGACTTTTGAGATGGGCAGGGCATGTAGCACGTATGGGCGAACCCAGAAATGCATATAGAGTGTTAGTTGGGAGGCCGGAGAGAAAAAGACCTTTGGGTAGGCCGAGACGTAGATGGGAAGATAATATTAAAATAGATTTGAGGGAGGTGGGATATGATGTTAGAGACTGGATTAATTTTGCTCAGGAAAGAGACCAATGGCTGGCTTATGTGAGGGCGGCAATGAACCTGCGGGTTTCTTAAAAGCCAGTAAGTAAGTAAAGTAAGTAAGTAAGTAAGTAAGTAAGTAAGTGTGTAACAAATCATTTAGATTCTTTCTTGCTGGTTATTCTTTACTGACTTTTACAAATAGTGAACTCCTTGATCATTAGAGTGGAGTGAAAATTTGAAGTTTATGGAATCAAAATGTAATATCAGGGAAAAGTTGTGGGGTGATATCAAAAAGAACAATGCAAAATATTTTTTCTCTACCTTAATATTTGGAGATGCCCCAAGAGCGCCATATTTTCAAATTTTCTCAAAATTTGGAGGTTCAGATTTTTTTTTAGCGAGAAAACATTCTCCAGTGGTTTTGCAGTTCCTTCTTAGCCAGTGACCCAATTAATTCACTTTTCTCTTTCTGATCAGTTTCAGCATCATTCTTCCTTCACCCACTCTTCCCAACACAACTTCATTTCTTATTCTCTCTGTCCACTTCACACGCTCCATTCGCCTCCATATCCACATTTCAAATGCTTCTACTCGTTTGTCTTCATTTCGTCGTAATGTCCATGTTTCTGCCCCATAAAGTTCCACACTCCACACAAAGCACTTAATTAGTATCTTCCTTAGTTCTTTCTCCAGAGGTCCGCAGAAGATGCTGCTTTTCCTATTAAAAGCTTCCTTTGCCATTGCTATCCTCCTTTTGACTCCCTGGCAGCAGCTCATGTTACTTCTTATAGTAGATCCCAAGTAGGCTAACTGAAGCTGTCCACTTCCTCTACTGCCTTATTTAGAATTCGTAAGTTATCTTCTTTATTTGTCTTTCCACAACCATGGTCTTCGTTTTATTTGCATTTATCTTTATTCCATACTGCTCACAGCTGTCATTTAGCTCCAGTAGCATATCCCTTAGTATCGTCTCCTCTTCTGCAAGCAACGTCATACAGGGACATCATTTTATTTTTACTTCAATTTTTATTGTACCTGAGTTTTTGAATGTACTTCACTCCCACCCCTTCTACTAATGAAGTTCAACCGCGTCCACACAGATCCAAGACCGCATATACAGTCACAGTAGCCTTACGGTCATAGTAAACAGTACGTTCCAAAAATATGTTCGCGTTTTCCAGTGACGAAAGAGCTTTCAATATTGAATCATTTTCGCACAGGTACTGTCGTCCATTTGCCTACGTCGTATCCCGGTTTCCCCCACCAGCTTTTATTCGCCAGCTAGTGGCTGGGCTGTCTTAGAACATTAATTTCTGTTAGGAATTTGACGTCTGCGTAATATTATGTAACTGTTTAGAATAACTTAAATAAAAGGGCCTCGTTAAGTAATTAACTGTCACGTGATTTCCTCCCTTTCTATGACCCTACGAAATAACCACTTGGACGGACAGTAGATAGTATGTCTGAGTAATTTTATCTTTTCGGATCGGACAGAAGTGAAGATTGAATTTGCAGTACGTAAGGTACTCTTTTATAGAGTAGGTACAGAATTATTTCAACATGAGTTACTAATACGAAGGACGAAACTGGTAATTGGGATTAGGTGCAGTAGCCTATAGTGCGTTAATATGCACATTAGAAGTGAAGCCTGTATCAAAATGAACGGCCACCATTTTCAAAAATGTGTTTAAATATCCATATTACGATTATTTTTCAATTTAACTTCATTCTCTATATTGTACGTTAATGTGCTGTAGACAGTATAATATACACTGCATAATGAATACGTCCGAATGGATAGCTCAGTTCGTGAGTAAAAACACTTATTGTTAATAATGTACTGTATTTTGATTAACGAAAACCTAATGAAAATTATCAAACTCAAAAACGCGATATTTCCTAATTTACCTAAATGGATGAACTACTTTTCTACCCTCCTATACCTAGTAAAGTGATTTGTTTGTATATTACGCCAGTATCATCGAACTCCAGTCGTGAAGGGGGTAAGAAACGGCGTTGATCCAACGGTATAGCCAGGTTATTATTAAAAATGTTGGTAAAAATAAAATGATGTCCCTGTATCATCTGTAAATCTTATGCACTTTATTCTTTTTCCTCCTTCTTTTACCCCTCCCTGTTGTGAAAACAGTTCTTCACCAAATCCTCCAAGTAGATGTTGAACAGGGAGATGATAAATGGCATCCTCTTTAATCACCATAGAAACTCAATAATACCTTAGATTTTTAGCTGTTTATAGTTATTTAAAGTGCAGAAAATTACAGTGCGGCACTGTTTAGCTGCAGAATCGCCAATTCGATTTACGTGTTTCCGAGCGCATCCTACCGTTTCATTGGTAACAATTTAGTATTATTTTACTAGTCTCTATAGCTTTCGTGCACAAAAAGACTGTTCTATTGTGACACGCAGAATTTCAATAGGCTTAGTAAGGTACAGAGCGCGTTGGCATTGTATGGAACTGCAACACCAGACAAGAGCATCAGGAGGTGATGATACGTTTAAAAGATAGTGTGTGTAGAGTACAGGAAATCCACAGGGAGGTGAAGTACATCAAATGAATCCATTGAACGCATCCGGGAAGCATTCCAGTAGAGTTCATGAAAATCTGTCAGCCGACAAAGTTTTGAACTGCACATCCCAAAATCTATTGTCCGCAGTATACTTCAGAAAAGGCCTGCACATTACATGTAGTTCAGAAACTGTGTAATAGGGATTAATGGTTAATACTGGAGTTTGTTTGAATAGTCTTAGGGATCATTAAAGACACGATTATTGAGCCGCATATCTCACAGACGAGGCAGAATTTTATTTATTTGAACTTGTCAGTCGACATAAATGGATTATTTGGGACACGACTTGTAAGAAATATCTTGGGGCACAAGCGAGTTAGTCCAAAAGTAAATTATGTGCATTAACAGATGAAGTCTTCATAGATTGCCTTGTGATCATCGTAATTGTTATTTGGTCCAATGTTCGCGAGTTCAAACTCGTCCGAGGGCTATGAATTTTAAAGGCGATAAAATTCTTAGCATGTTTCCCTTCGGAAGAAAAAATAAAACCGGGAGTTCCGTGTCCTAGATTTATGTCATGTCAAATGAGCCTGTCTCTGATGAAATACTCCAGATACTTTTCTTCCCATGTCAAAATTTGGAAGTATCTCAATGACCTAACCTGAAAGGGGATAGTAAACCTAGCGTTGCGACAATCGTATGTATATTATTACGCCAAATAGGTGTAATTTCATCCATAGCAGTCGATTGTGTTAATGCTTGGTGCGTATTCAGATTTCATGAAGGCACTCTCACATGTCCCTAAACCAAACACCTCAACAAGCGATCAGATATATCATTAATGATGATGTCAAACCTTTCATACCCAAAAAGTTTTACATCTTGATTATACAACTTTTAACACTGTATCACTTTGAAAAACGCATTATATGACTTTCACGTGTTAAATTTTATGTTACCTTGTTAATATGTTTCGGCCTGCTATCGGCCATCATCAGAACTGGTTGTAGCTGGTCTTGGCGCCTTTTTTGTTTCCTGTGGGGGTGTGTTTGTGCAGTGTAATGTGGAGTCAAAGAGTGTGTGTTCTGAAATTGAGTTGTGTGTTGAGAATTTCATTTGGATGTGTTTTTGTGTGTTTGTATATTTCGTGTTGTTCTAGTGTGTTTAGTTTCTGGTTTTTTGGTTGGATGTGTAGAATTTTCATGTCTGTGTTGATGTCTCTGTAGATGTGGTTAGCATTTGTGATGTGTTCTGCATATGTGGAAGTGTTTTGTAATTTTGTTATGGCTGTGATGTGTTGTTTGTAACATGTTTGAAATGATCTGCCTGTCTGTCCTATGTAGAAGTTGTTGCAGGTGTTACGTTTAAGTTTGTATACGCCTGTGTGGCTGTATTTGTTTCTTTGTGTTGTTTGTGTGTTGAGATGTTTTTGTGTAGTAGGCTTGTATTTCTGTGAGATGAATGGGGTAGTTCCTTTTTTGTACGGAGGAGAGTCCCGAAGGCTAACACCGCACTCTCCAATGAGCTTATTGTGTCTTATTCTTACGTTGTAACCAATATCCTAATCGCTCTCGGTAGCCTAGGTATTACCATGCTTGTCATTGAATCTAAAATTCGTGAGTTCTTACAAAGCCATCTTCCGTGTGATAAAGAGTATTTTCATAAAACGAACCTATACCTTCATAAATTTTGCTAAAAATACGAGTTTGCAACGCCCTCCTTTGATGGAATTTACCACTTTGAACTATTACCGCAGCGCCACGGACGGTGGTAATGGTTTGAAGTACTAAAAATAATGTTTACCTAATATTTCGTGTAATTGTTGCACCATATATGATTCAATTTGGTCATACTTTGGATGGTATTCACTGATTTTGAGTAAAATGATGATATTTTTCGAATGGGGTTTAGTACCGGTACGACAGGGAAGGGAGGTCGCAAAATAAAGTCTCGCCCAAAAGTGGCTCGCTCCTTCAGAAAGTTTGGGAACCACTGATATAACCTATTGAAACAGTTTTGATTTGGGAGAAGTACTATTCTTATTAAAATTGATATTTCATTGCATTTTAACTGCCAAAGTTTGTATTCCCATTTAGTATATTACATACGTTAAGAATAATCGACAGAAATCCCAGAATTTGTAACTAAGTTCAAATTTTATTTGTATTTTTTTTATTTTAATGTGTTATTTTACGACGCTGTATCAACATCTAGGTTATTTAACGTCTGAGTGAAATGATGGTGATAATGCCGGTGAAATGAGTCCTGGGTCCAGCACCGAAAGTTACCCAGCATTTGCTCGTATTGGGTTGAGGCAAAACTCCGGAAAAACCTCAACCAGGTAACGTGCTCCGACCGGGATTCGAACCCGGGCCACCTGGTTTCGCGGCCAGACGCGCTGACCGTTACTCCACAGGTGTGGACAAGTTCAAAATAAGAAAACACTTTCACTCCTGGTGTGAGTGCTCTGCATATAAAATGTAAGTATTTTATGTACTCCAGAAATTGATAACATCTTTTTATTATAGTTATTGACAAAATTACCGCTTGTTTTCAAGTTCGTAGCGTAAAAAATAGTTTTAATATCGTTGATATAAATGCAGTAGTCTCGAATAATTAGGCTAATTATTACCACCATTAGGAAACTTAAATACGAGTGATGTAACAAAATTAAAATTCAGAATGCAATTTAAATCTTGTCTACCAAGTGTAAATTGAGAAGTTCTGTGTGAGTGGGGTCTATATCAAAATATACTGTTTTGAGAAGAAATATTAGGCTTGGATCCTGCTTCACATTTTGTCACTATGAGGCTGACTATTATTGAGGATATTAATGCAGTTCTGATTTGATGCGTTAACACATTAAGCAGATCATAAGTATGCGTAAAATGACAATAATAATTATTATGAAATCTCATAGAACGGTTCTTCTTGCATATATCAACTAATATATGGAATTTTTACATTTTTAGTTTTGTTTTGGGAACATTTTAATATAACATTTATTACACTAAACGCATATTGAAATAAAAAATATATAAGTATTACAAACATGTGGTATAGGGTAAAGTTGCCTATTTCTGTGATACCCGTAATCCCGTGATACTTTTTTAAAATTGAATGTCAGTCAAAGCTTTGCCGTTCGATCATATCTCCAGACATCTTTCTCGAAACAGTGCATCTTTTGCCTACTTTTGAGACATCGGTGAACTTCATAGCAAGATATCCAATCCCGTGACATTCAGTGAAAAAAAAAAAAAAGTATCACGGAATTAGGAGTATCACGGAATTAGGCAACTTTACCCTAGTACAGTAACTACGAGTAAAACTCGATCTTATCAGTGATTCTATAAATGTTGAAAGAGTGTATTCAAGAATGAAGCGTTTTGACTCAATACCAACATGTACAGCTTATAGCTCACGCAAAAAAATCGACGCCCGACCTGGTTTCAACACAACAGCTGATTTATTTGCCCACAGTTTCCTCTACATTAAAGATATCAAAACCAACATTTGCAGGATTACCAATAAATGTGTGGCCGATAAGAAAATGCAATTTCTTTAAAGAGGGTCTGTCCGAGGTTCGGCCCCTTTTACATAGAACTCCTCAATTGAAGACCTCGGTGCAATAAACCGGCCAAGTCCAGAAATGACAATTTTACAGGAGATTAAAAAAAAACTTCCCACAAAAATTTAATGTGTATTAATTTGAAACCGAATTTTTACACGGTAATTTAGGAAATTACTAGGATTTTTATGCGGTTACCGATAAAATTGTCAGTTCTCTTTCATTCATATAATTAAAAAAAAATGGTGGACTTGAATGTTTTTTGTCACGAAAATGTAACAGATTTCTTTGTCATGTTTGAACTTAATTTGTTTCCTATTTGAAAAAAAAATCTACGAATCTTACTTCAGTCTTAAGCGAGTTCCCATTGAGGGGTTAATATATTTGTATACATTTTCAAACAGTTATTATTGTACCTTATTTTAAAGCTTAAAGCGTTTAGTGCCAAAAATAAAATTAAGCTTAGCCTATAATAGTTATTTAATCTGTTTATTTAACGACGCCATATCAATTACTGAGGTATTTTGCGTCTATGAAATTGGTGATAGCGAGATAGTATTTAGAAATATGACGCCGAGGATTCGCCACAGATTATCTGACATTTGCCTTACGGTTGCGGAGAACCTCGGAAAAACCCTACCAGGTAATCAGCCCAAGCGGGAATCGAATCCGCGCCCCAGTGCAACTCCGGATCACCAGTCAAACGCGCTAGTAGTATCTGATCTTGTGGGACAAAGCTGTAGTTAAAATTGGTACTGAAATATATGTAGGACTGTAGGGAAAGAATATTGACCTATTGTACCTTCTATCTAGTGGGAAGATCTGTCTGTTTTTGACGCAAATCAGTGAAACAGTCAAGTTCTTTTCTACTGTAGTTACGTTACTAAATGTCAGACTTGACGGATTCTTGCACAAAAGTGTGCAGCATGCAGTGCATACTAAATAGCGATTTTGGGAAGAAAAAAAAAACTTGACCAAACTTTATCTTTTATTTTATTTTGTCCACTATTGCTCCCAGGTCCACAAATGTAAAGTAGGATTCCTCGCTCACAATATAACACGCTAGAAATACCACTCCACACATCATCTCTTTATTCTTCATCTTTCACTGCTGCTACTACTCGTCACTGGAATTCTCTGCCGCCTGAAATCAAGGGCTGCCGAATTTTAATTTCTTTTAAATGTAAATTAGAAAAGTATCTTATTATGATAAGTTGCCAGACTTAACGCGTTGCAAATATTTAATGGAATGTATTCCACTGTATTTCTTTTTGTTTCTTCTTTTTATTGTGTAAACATGTAAATCGTGTTTATTTATCACTTAACACCAATATGTATCCCACTGTTTTTTTATTATTAATCTATTTTTGTGTACATTTTATTCAATTGTCGGTTTCTGGCTTAATTATGTGAATCCTACTTAGTTGTAATCTAATACTAATATGTATTCCAGTGTGTTTATTTTTATTTTTACTGTGTAGGCCTACATTTTTTATTGAATTATCGGCTTCTGTTTTTATGTGATTCGTATTTGATTCTAACAACATTAATATGTATTCCACTATGTTTATTTTTATTTTATGAGGTAAATTTTTATGTAACTAACTCTTTTGATCTCATTATGTACCTAAATTGTATCAGTATGTAATTACTTAATTCCGATCCAGTTGTATGTTCAACTATGTAAGCAAGTTTTAATCCTGGTTGAGTGTAAGAGAAGGCCTTACAGCCTTAACTCTTCCAGGTTAAATAAAGCCATTATTATTATTATTATTATTATTATTATTATTATTATTATTATTATTATTATTTACTTACTTACAAATGGGTTGGAACTCGAAGGTTCATTGCCGCCCTCACATAAGCCCGCCATCGGTCCCTATCTTGTGCAAGATTAATCCAGTCTCTATCATCATATCCCACCTCCCTCAAATCCATTTTAATATTATCCTCCCATCTACGTCTCGGTCTCCCCAAAGGTCTTTTTCCGTCCGGTCTCCCAACTAACACTCTATATGCATTTCTGGATTCGCCCATACGTGCGATTATTATTATTATTATTATTATTATTATTATTATTATTATTATTATTGCTGCTACTACTACTGAATCTTCAAGAAATAATAATAATAGCTATTTCTTTTCAATAATTTCTCGCCTATGTACAAATATGAATCCGCACAGAACTATTACTAACAGATCCTATGTTGCTCAAATTCTCTGATTCGCTGGGGATTTATGCTCGTAGACATGAATGTATAATAGCGGCATCAATAGTTTCGCATAGTTGTGATTCGTGCCTAAAAGTCGGGAAACAAATAGCTAATTCAGAGCCGGCTCAATCCGATGAGTGCAATCAGGAGTGTGATCCTATCAGTTGCAGCTAAAAAATCACACAGAGGAATCCATTCGAACAAATAAACAAACGGAAGCAAATCGGCAAACAAGCAAACAACACTGACACGGAATCGGTGAATTCGGGAAAACTGACTTTTCATATAAATTAAAAGCAACGCTCTCATAACTTGCCTTCATTGCGGCATTGCGTGATTCATTTTTTTTTTCGCGAGTATCGTAATATAAGTTAGTTGTTTACATTTAGGTTTTGATTACTGTACCTATTTTTTTTTATTCTTTGCTCACTCCGTACTTTATTTCCAACAAACGCACGCACGCACGCACAAGCATACGCACACACGCATAATAAAATGTTACAAAATTCGACAAACGAAGACCAGAACGGCTCTGCGACTGACACTGTTTTTTGTCCTAGTGTGCAGAATTAGACTATCCCCGCTTATGTATTGTAGTAAATTAAGTTCTCTTTATATTTCTTTATCTTTCTTTAAAATTGTCAAAATCTTTTCAGCAGGACGGAGAATATCCGGAACTGAAAAAGTGACCAACATGCCTGGAATTCACGTAGGCCTATCAATGTCATCACAACAATTCTGAGATTCCTTTGCATTGAGAAAAGAGAGCACTTTTTTAGATTTAAATTGTCTTCATTACAGTAAGCTTACTCTTTTCATAAATAAATAAATAAATAAATAAATAAATAAATAAATAAACAAACAAACAAACAAACAAACAAACAAACAAACAAACAAACAAACAAACAAACAAATGCATCACTCACTCACTCACTCACTCACTCACTCACTCACTCACTCGTTCGTACATTCATTTATCGTAACATTTGTTCGTTTATCGTTCATTCGCTCTTTATAGTTCGTTTGTTCACCATTCATTCGTGCGTTCTTCGTTCATTTGTTCGCTTATTGCTCACCGTTACTGATTCGTTCATCGTTCATTAGTTAAATTACATTGAAGGGGACATCTGATACACGTAATGTATTTTTTGTACATAAAATAATTTTCGAGATATTAGGGTCAACTTTCTTTTTTTAAATGGGAACCAACTATGTTTTGTATTGCGAATTTTGCGTTAGCTCTGTCTAATAACAACTACAGTAGCTACTTTACTGACAGTTTGAATGTCACTGGTAAGAGTAAACATAAGCAATGTCTGACCAAGGATCGAACAGAGGAGTGCAATTCTGGTTACAATTGTGCGTCAATTAAATCACAATCATAATGTACTGTACATTTTAATACTATGGAAATATTGTACATGATGAAGTGAGACATAAAAGTAGTGTACGATAGAACATAAACAATTATTCTCAAAAAACAAAACACAAAATCTCCGGTTGCAATCAGAATCAATGTGTGCAATCAAATGTCTAGAAATGATTGACATGTTAAATTGATTTCACGTTTAGAACATTCATACCAATTAATTGTACAATACACTAATGAAACGTAGCTTAACGTACCTCCTCACACTTAAACATTCTAGAAAGCCGTTCCGAAACACTTCGTAGAGGTCTTATCGTTCAATTGTCCGGTACAGAACTGAAGAAATAAGGATTGTATTGGGTAGTGTACACTACTATGGGTGTGTTCGATCTTCATTTACGTCAACATTATGAACTAGATATCAGGAAGGGTGCATCAGACATTATTCATGTTTACCCTTACAGTCGGTAAAGTAATCAGTTGTTATTAGAGCTAACGCAACATTTGCAATACAAAACATACTTGGTTCCCATTTAAAGAAAGAAAGTTGTTTCTATATCTTAGAAATATTTCATGTACAAAGAATACATTACGTGTATCAGATATCCTCTTCGATGTAATTTAACTTGCAATTGTCGGTTTGTGTATATCCGAAATGTTTTACACGCGATCGGAGGTGAAAGAGTTAAGTAGGCCACTCTATATCTTATGTTTTGAAAATACCAAGGTACAAAAATGTCGTGACACAATATGATTTTCGATTAATAGTTACCGCCATTGACCATTGACAACAAAATTCGATCGACGAAGTTCTAGATTGGAAATGTTTTACTGAAGAAAGAAAGCCGAGGTGGACATTTCGAAAGAAGCAGAGTCCAGGGTCTGTCATTTCTTCTGATAAGTACACCTATGTCCATACTCTTGCACTGTACCACTGCAGGTCAAGGATAAATTGTGTTGTAGATACTGAATCTGAACAAATTCCGTATTAGATGTTGAATATGAATAAATGCCGTACAATAGTTCAGGGGAAATCGCTGTATACAATTAAATAGGCAGACAGATAAACAGGCTGCGTGCCCGAATCCACTTTTACGGTATCAATGATAGTTAAAACTTGTATTACCATGAAAATCTCGACATCGACTTTTGCAACATCACAATTCTTTCTATTATAGCTATTTCGAATAATGAGAAATTAAAGATGGGAACTATGATAATTAAGTAATCAAGTAAGCACTTTATACTCGGTGTTTTTTTCTTTTATTAAATATGTCTTCCTGCTCAGATCTAACATATAAATGTCAACCTCATACTCGAAAAATGTTTATTTTATTTCTTTGAATCTATTCATTTCCTTCTTTTCCATTCTCTTGTTATTTTTTCCGTTCCTTTATAAGCCCACAATGAAATATACAAGTTTCTTGGAAATTTCTAGCTGCCTGAGTTGTCATCCACGACTGTTGTCACTTTTTTATTGAATACAGAGACGTAATCTTTATCGTTCTATATTTACGTAATGCGTAGATAAACAACATATACTAGATATTTTCACAAATGTCTTCGGAGTTTTATAAAAGCATATACCGTTATTGTACATGTAGGCTATATTTATTTACAGTTTCAGTTTCGATTCTTTAAGAAATTAAATATTTTTTAAGAAGAGAATAATAGGTCTATATGTATAAGTATGGTGAATTATTTATCTCTGATTTTTTATTTAATCATGACCGTGAGATTGCTTTCTACAATTTTTTCTGATAACGTCTGATGGTTTTTTCTAAAGGTAATTACTGTTACAAACGAGGGAATGAAGATAAATTTACAAAACAAAAAAAATAGTGGTTAATTTTATGCCATAATTCTATTTCTTAATGTCTTGTGATATGGAAATTTTCTGACGTCTGATATATTGGTCGTGGGAATTCTATTTATGAAGTGAGCAAAATTCATTATTGCTATTAAATACAAAAATATGTCAAAATTACTTTAACACTTTAATGAAAAACAAATATTGATCTATTTCTTATTTCAAGTACAGAGGGTGAACCATAACTAATTTCATTAATTTCAAGGGATTATTTTTTCAGTTATTTCAAACAAAAAAGTTAAAAATACAATTTTACTCGTTTTTGCTTCTTTTTCGAGATAAAAATTATTTTATATAGAACATTTCATAGCGAGTTTTGGGAAAAATATTGATTTAACACTCAATATTCTCAGTCAATTTAAGAGATGGTGTATTATGATAATTAATCATTGAAAGAATGCTAGTTTTATCCTTTAAATATGCAGAAATTTGATCGGGATAAATTTGACATTTAAAAATTCTTTTTCAGAACCAAAAGTTACATTTATTCGGATTAAATTTCTCCACAATTAAATGACAAAATTAACATTCTTTCAAACCTTTAATGTTGTAATACGCTGCTGTCTTAAATTGACTGAGTATATTTGGAATTAGATCAATAACTTTCTCAAAACATGCTATGAAATATTTCTTATAAAACAGTTTTCATCTTGAAAAGAAAGAAAAAAGAGCAAAATTTCCTTTAACTTAGTTGTTTTAAATTTCTCAAAGAAATTAATTAATTGAAGAAATTAATGACATTCCTTACGATTCACTCTGTATATTATGGATTACAGATTAATGCTAGAAGAAAGAAAGTATTTAGATCTCCAACCATAGTCCGTAGAAAGTTTGAACACCGATTTCGACCAAAAGTGAATTTCTGGTGTGCCGTTACCGCTATTGGTGTAAATGAACCTTACTTTTTCGATACTTCAACAGTGAATTCCGAAAGGTATTTTACATATATTGAAGTCATACACTGTCGATGAACTTCCATTGACAATACGCTACGCGGTATATTTTCAACAGATTGGTGCACCTGCACCTGCACAGTCTGGTCGTAATGTTCGTGACTTTCTAAGCAACACATTTCCTGGAATATGGAAAGGTAGACCTATACAATGGCCTTCCAACTTCCTTGGTGTAACGCCCTGCGATTTCTGATTAGGCTATGACGTGTGGAGGAGTTGGGAGTACAGCATGAGAGTTGGGAGTATCAATGAATTCAGAAAAATAATAACAAGTATGGTAACATTACAAGTTCTACCAGAAGTTTAAAGACACCCCTTCGAAAGAGATGTTTCACTGCTGTCCTTATACTTTTGTGAAACCCCCTGGTGTTTATCAAGGGACCAAATGCTTGTGAAAAATGAAAATTTTTTACTCCAAACCTAATCCCTCTAACTTTCAAACTGCGGATTATACGTATAACAATATTTCTGTTATGAAAACTTACTGAAAAATTACCTTTTTATAGGAAAAAATTAATTACTCCAGAATGGATGTATTTAGATCAATGGATTTTGAGATAGAGTTAGATATTACCTCAAGTCATTCTTCCACATCCCAATAATCTGTCACTTCATATCCACACTCCTGAATTTCTACCTATTTTCACTTTTTTTTAAAGAAAGAAATCTAACCTTTCCACACTTGTAGCAAACTCCACAACTGTTTACTAAAATGGAGGAGATAAGTTGATTGAACAGTATTAACAACTCCAAATGTTATGATCAGAGACCGGAAGTTTAGGCATTATGAATCATTAAAATAGGCAGGCAAAAAGGCATCATAAATAGCTAAAATAGCCACCCAAAAAGACATTATAAATAGCTAAAATACGCAATAAAAGGCAATTACAAAAACCTTGCACTAGATCCACAACCTTACACTTTTCACAAAGGGATTTCGGCAGCAAGAAAAGCTTTATAAAGTCGAATGCAAATTGAGATTTTCGACTCGATGTTGCAATTATCCTACTGCTGGAAGCAAAGAAATCTTCTCCCCATTAGCCTTGGAAAGTGCATTTTTGTGTTTGGTTGTACTAATATGTTGTGAGATGAAATATTTCCTCCCCCGAGTAGGTCCGCCTCGGGTGCTCGTTGCAGAAGCCATCCAACGTCGTTGAACTATATTCCACGGAGGCCGGACGAGAGAGCCATTAGTTCCAGGAGGCCGCCTGTAGAGTGATCTGAAAAACCAGAAACGGGATGATGAGGAAAGGATGATGGGAGAGGAAAGGAAGTGGCGAAGATGAGTGGGGTTCCAATCGCCTGATAAAGTTACCTGATATTCATCCATAGGAGTGAGGGAAAACCCCGAAAAAACCTCAACCAGGCAACTCGTCCTGACCAGGAATCGAATCCGAGATCGCTGGGTTCGGAGTTAGACTCGCTAACCCCTCAGCTACAACGGTGGACCCTAAACGAAGTTAGATGAGTTTCAAATTTTTCGTGACTTTTGAATAACTCTGTAGTAAAATCTTGAGTTGAGTGACAAACGACTTGAGGTAAATTTCCTGAAGTATTCCCTTTTTCTTTCACATGCTGAAAATCTACGTTAGGAATTTTAAGTTTTATTTTTCTTCTGAAGGATGTCATACTAAACATCTTTAACCTCTTTTAAAACCATCGCCATCTGTTAGGCTCGAACTAAGAACCTCATGTAGTGATGGACGTGATGAGGATGACACATTATTCATTCTCTGAACTGCCACGCTTTCAGAAAGGATGTCTTGAGATCTACAAACAAGGGTGTGACTGCAGAGGTACAATATCATTTTGACAAGAGGGTTGATTTGTCGACTCCTCCCTTTTCCTCTTAAAATATTATAGTAAGTGTTTTCTTATAGGACACGTGTCCGTGTTTTCAAGTGTAAGTCAAACTTACGCATCCCGATGGGAAGACTGACAAAAAGTCCTACAGAAACAACCTCAATTTAGTTCTGTAGTCAGAACTTCAAAAATGTTGTTTTCTTATGACTGTCAGAGTTATATACCGTAGTTTCTTGGTGTTATTCTTATCATGAGTGGGCCAATAATCAAGATTCAGAAATTAAGAGTAAGTTAACACTAATGTTGTGTTTTTTTATATGACTAATCTGAATCTGAAGTACGGATTAAAGATGATGTCGCTAGTGTGTTTATTTTTATGTTGCCACTTGGAAAATACCGATTTCGTAGTTCTGACGTCTTTAATTTTCTTCAGATAGCTACAATAACAGTATTATGAGACAAGATTAAACGAAGCCTATTAACTTCACTCCGTATTTGAACCAGTATGAATTGATGATGTGAAAGATTAAATGCAAAACGGAGTTCAGAGGGTTTAGGAATTCTCGTCATCAGTACTATAGCCATTGTATGTAGACCTACTATTTAGTCATCGATTAAATTTTCGTCACCGGGCTTGTAATCACCGATTAAATTTTTGTCACCGGACTTGTGGTCACCGATTAAATTTTCGCTACCGGACTTGTGATCACCGATTAAATTTTCGTCACCGGACTTGTGGTCACCGATTAAATTTTCGCTACCGGACTTGTGGTCACCGATTAAATTTTCGCTACCGGACTTGTGGTCACCGATTAAATTTTCGCCACCGGACTTGTGATCACCGAATAAATTTTCGCCACCGGACTTGTGATCACCGATTAAATTTTCGCTACCGGACTTGTGATCACCGATTAAATTTTCGCCACTGGACTTGTGATCACCGATTAAATTTTCGTCACCGGGCTTGTGGTCACCGATTAAATTTTCATCACCGTACTTGTGATCACCGATTAAATTTTCGTTACCGGGCTTGTCGTCACCGATTAAATTTTCGCCACCGGACTTTTGATCACCGATTAAATTTTCGTCACCGGGCTTGTGGTCACCGATTAAATTTTCGCCACCGAGCTTGTGGTCACCGATTAAGTTTTCGTCACCGGGCTTGTGTTCACCGATTAAATTTTCGCCACCGAGCTTGTGATCACCGATTAAATTTTCGTCACCGGGCTTGCGGTCACCGATTAAATTTTTGTCACCGGGCTTGTGGTCACCGATTAAATTTTCGTCACCGGGCTTGTGATCACCGGTTAAATTTTCGCCACCGGGCGTGTGATCACTGATTAAATTTTCGCCACCTGACTTGTGATCAACGATTAAATTTTCGCCACCGGGCTTGTGATCACCGATTAAATTTTCGCCACCTGATTTGTGATCACCGATTAAATTTTCGTCACCGGGCTTGTGGTCACCAATTAAATTTTCGCCACCTGACTTGTGGTCACCGATTACATTTTCGTAGACGCGGTAGAGTCAGACAGCGGCCGTATGGAACTGTTATACAAGGACTAGAGCCAATCTTCCTTGAATCATTAACACATGTCAGGCACGGCATAGTTACCTGAACACTCTCATGGGAAAGCCTAATCCGATGCTGACAAGCGGTTCATCCTGCCTCAGTCTTGACAGCCAGATTTCATCCCCAGACGAGTGTCTGATAAACCCCCGGGGCCTGGAGCCCCAAGCCATTACCAGTATCCTTTATCAGTATCAGAAACTGTACTAGACTCAAAATTTCACTCAAGCCTATCTTAACTACTGCAGGTGATAGAAAAAATGAGAGGCAGGTGAAGAGAGTTGGTGGAAAGAGAGAGGAATACGGGATACTATGGAAAAATCTCTCTGAATCTCCTGTATTTCTCATCATAAATTCTATCACGACCAAGTCAAGGATTGAACACGAAGCGGGTGGATGGAAGGCCAGAACATTAACGCTGAGCCACAAACGCGGTAACGGCGAACATACTACAGAATAAGTAACCTGAAGAATCCGTAATGGATTACTCTGTTATCTAATTTTTTAGAAATGAAATAGTTTATAGTAATCTCAGACCTCGAGTGACATTATTTCGTGAATAAAATAAAAAATATAAAGAATATATCCCTAAAATTCGCTCACAAAATGTTAATAATTGTATATTTACGAATACTTAACCTATTCAGACATTGTGAAGTTGAAATGATGTAATAAAGAAATTGGATGTTATTCAGTAATGCCAATTGCGAAAAGCGAAATACAGGTTTAATAATATTATTATAAGTACTACGTTTTTCTCTTATTATTATAACAAAAATACATTTTCTTTACCTGCTGAAATCATAATTTAATTTAAACATTTTATAATATAATTACAAGTAACCTGATTAATACATTAATTAAATGAAGAATTCTTGAAAACGCGGTTATAAGGAGTGTATATTTTTTTCAGATAGCCTACAATGGACATGGAATTAGAAGATGAAGATCTAGATGTGGAAGTAGAATTTCGCACTTTATTTAGTACTTCACCGTTACATTAAGTTACACACTACACCGAGAACTAAGAACTATCTAATATGTGTGTTGACAGCTATATAGCAATGTTTATGTATTCACACTACAGCGAGACATATGTATATTGCTACAGAGTGAAGCTATCTCTGTATAGATAATTAAAACACGAATTTTATTAGCCATACGGAAGGCAGTTTGAACAAAGACCTTGTATATAAACTATACAAGGTCTTTGGATTTGATATGTGTTGATGTTATATAAATTTGAACATCTGACTTTCTATTAATTGTTTAATTTCTTTCACATAATACAAATTTTATAGGCTACAATTAGGTTAGGTTACCTATGGGAGCGGGACCAATGTCAGCTGTGCCTTATTTCGACCGTTACTACGTCCTTCAGGAAAGCATTTTCCATAGCTCGACAAACGCATTCTCGCTGTAGTGTGTAACGGAACTAAAGCTGCATCTACACAGTTCAATTTTCCATGCGCGTATGCATGCAATCTGGGAAGAATATTGAAAGAATCAAGTTTAAAACATAAGTTCAATTAAGATGCATGAAGATTTTGTGTTTACATGGTGCGCCGTTTTAAACATCGTCTTCACTGCGTAAATATATTAATATTAAATATCAATCTTGCATTCATTGCTTGAATGCGTGAAGTTGAAGGAAAAGTTTAACCGTGTAGATGCATCTTAATGGATTCATGCTTATCGATTTAGGGGGAAACAGTTGCCGACACCGACTAAACAAAAGAATGATCATGCGATAAATTGATCGCGATAATTTTTGCAACTAAATTTATCGCTGTGAATGACTGTGATTGCTCGGAATTCAAAATTTCATTACACGTCTTTGGTCGAAAATGGAATGACGTCATATAAACGAAATAGTCTACAAAATATTTTTGATTATTTATTATCTATCCATATAGCAATATAACAAGATTTTTGTAGACACTTTAGGAGTAACGGTTAGCGAGTCTGGCCGCGAATGCAGGTGGCCCGGGTTCGAATCCCGGTCGGGGCAAGTTACCTTGTTGAGGTTTTTCCGGGGTTTTCCCTCAACCCAATAGAGCAAAGACTGGGTAACTTTCGGTGCAGGACCCCGGACTCATTTCACCAGCATTGTCACCTTCATTTCATTCAGACTCTGAATAACCTGAGATGTTGGTACAGCGTCGTAAGATAACCCAAATAAGATTTTTATTACTGTAAAGTACTGTAGGTACGTTAACAGAAAGCCACAATTTAAGTCACACAGAATTGTGTGCACTCAAAGTTGGGTTCTGGCGTCTTGTCAGCCCATTTTTTGTTGTGTGGATATAAAGGGAAGAATTGTGACTGTGTCGTGTATAGTTCCTGGGGTAGCTCAGTCGGTAGAGCATTCGTATGCTAAGGGAAGGGTCCCGGGATCGATACCTGGCCCCGGAACAATTTTTCCCTTGAAATTATTCAAGATTTTTATTTTCACCAAGTTTATATGAGCCTTCAGAGCAGAAGTGGTGTAAATCAAAATTGGGTAATGAGGTTTAAAGTAAAAATTCTGTAAAATACAGCGCAAAGTAGCAATTAATATGTCCTTCTTGCTATCCACTGGCTACTAATAGTTTAAATAAATTGAATATCGTCGCTTAAGAACCAATACCGCGTAACTGACAAAATGTAAATTTTACAGGAGAAGGAAAAAACCGAATAAAAACCATAAAAATAACGCAATAGTCTTGAAAAGTGGTGTATGGCTATGAAATAGCATAACTAATTTGTAACTAAGTGAAAATGGATGATCATGGCCGTAGGCATTTGGCCATGTCACTTACGCGGTATTGGAACTCTGCCGTTGACTACATTTTGTTAGTTACGCGGTATTGTGAGGCAACTTTAGCAGCTTCAGGACACATGCTGACAAGCGTTTTCTTTGCGTGAAAACTGCCTTCTGGAAATATTATTCGTGCTCTTGTATATGTCAATGTGTTATCTGAATTGTTGTCCTACCATCTGACTTGAGGTCAAGGTCGGTAGGCTGTAGCTTGAATCAGCACTAGATTACGTTCCAGACAATGATTGCTGCATTCTTAGTCAATCAAATGCTGAAACAATGGGAAAGGAAAAAGAAGACACAGTTCAATGTTTATTGTTATAATAATAATAATAATAATAATAATAATAATAATAATAATAATAATAATAATAATAATAGGGACCGATGGCGGGCTTATGTGAGGGCGGCAATGAACCTTCGGGTTCCTTAAAAGCCATTTGTAAGTAAGTAAATAATAATAATAATAATAATAATAATAATAACAATAATAAAAATAATAATAATAACCTGATACCAGGTACTTTATTTTCACACTACGTATATGAATAGATAAGTAGAATTGTTGCTAAAACGTTGCTGACAAATATAATTTTATAATAAAATAATTAATAATAATAATAATAATAATAATAATATTATTATTATTATTATTATTATTATTATTATTATTATTATTATTATTATTATTATTATTATTATTATTGACAATGGACTTGACTGACTTGCGAATAATGAAAAGAAAATCATATAAAAATATAATAATGATGATAATTTTTCAGGCACAATATTCGTTAAACACAATAAAGAAATAATTATAGGCCTATGCTGAAATCACAAAAACTAATCCTTGAGTAACCCTAGTGTGGAATACTATCATAAAAACTATGGCACAATCGGTTCTATATACAGTAATGTGACGGTAATTTAGGCAGGCTACTAATGCTCTTTTTTTTCTGTGCTTTTGCACGAGAACATGACTTTTCTACTGAAGGGACGCCATCAGTACTATTAGCTAACCAATATTGTACAGATCATTCTTTAATTCCCAATGTACACAGAAACATCTTTTTGCAAACCTGCATTTTTTTCTTATCAACTTTTAGGTTGTAGACAAATGTTCTCTTTCTTCTCGATTCAGAATTTGTACTGTCAGGTCTTTTCGTAGATTTGATACGTAAACGGTCCTCTGTTCCCAAGTCATAGATTTCCAGAATGCCTGAAAGATGTCTTCTCTCATTAGAAATTAAATTACAGCCCATTACTTTCGAATTTTGTCACATTTTATAACTACACTCTGGCCCCAAATTCCTTGCATCTCTTTCCGTATCATGTGTTACTTTGCCATCTTTCGATCTCTTGTAGCTAAGATAAGCTTCCTCTTCCGTTCTAAGTTTTCTATTTTTCATTTTCTTCCACTTACCCTTTTGTGGCTTTGAACTTCTTTTTCTTTTCTGTCAAATTTCCACGAAACGCTTGTAGATTCTTCTCTTTACCTTTTTCTGACGAATGTAAAGATGTAGAATAAGTAGCACTCACAAATTCTTCGGGGTCGTCTACATATGAAGACGCTTCCGAAATTTGGTGTAGATCCTTCATTGACATGGTATTGTCTTCAGTTTCTCTCCTATCCTATTTCTAGCTGTATTATTTTAATAGCGTTGCTTTAAATCATACCAGACTGCATAATACGATCATAATATTACCGGTAACACTGGACGGATAATCCCTGATCTGCAGCAGCCCATTTCCAGAAGAACGGTTTTCTTTTGCATTTGAATTATCAGGCAGTACACCTACGAATAAGATGAGATTACTAGTGTTTATAAATGTGATATAAATGGCTTAAAACATGTGTAGTAAATATTATCATCAATTTAGATCTTCCTCCTACCGGAGGAAATGGAAGGAACCAAGCTCAGCACCACTAAATGTAGCGCAAATTATTTTAGCGGTCCCATTGATGATTATTTATATTAAGTACTTAAATTAAGTTTGCTGTTATGATTCCGTAACTGAAGAAAAATAAACGTTTAATAACTGTGATACTTCTTATGCCATACCTTTGTTAATGTTCACAGAAGTTTCTCCCGTCTTGAATGCAGAACATAGCACAGATAGGATTTCGTTCTCGCTAAACTGACTGTCGTCTGATTCATTGTCCATTTCTTTTATTGTATCTGTAGGCCTATATAATAATAAAATATTAAATGTACTATATTTCAGTGAATGAACTTGGAGATTCTGCGGCAATTCAGCTCAACTAACATTCAATTGACATTAGTGAAATAATTCTATTATATTTACCTTTTAAATAATTGAAACTGAACACTTCTTTAATCTTCTCAGAATATTACACACTGTTGATACAATTTTACAAGGCAGTAACGAGAACCAGCTTCCGTACTGATGGCGCGCAGGGAATAGACATAATATCTGTTGTCAGATACGCGGTATTTCCTACAGACTTCTCGTGACTTCAGATACGCGGTATTGTACCCCCCTCCTTCGCACGCAGGCCATTCATGCAATCAAATTCCCGCGCTTGTGAATGCATGCAGATGACAGTGGAGGTACCATCTGTGCAAAAAAAAACAGTTTTGACCAAAAATGTCAGTTACGCGGTATTGGTTCTTAAGCGACGATATTAATTGCTACTTGCGCTGTATTTTACAGAATGTTTACTTTAACCCTCATTACCCAATTTTGATTTACACCACTTCTGCTCTGAACGGCTCATATAGAGTTTGTTTCAATTTGCCATTCATAAAATTTCCGAAATATGGCATCGATACGAAGCAGCATCCATTCTACTACAGCACGGGATTTTGTATGACAATGTACTCTGTTCACGACCTTATGGAACTGAAACTGACTAGGCTTTCATGTAGGATAAAATTTGTATTTCAAGCATTATTTACTTTTAGGTGAATAATTTTCAACATCATCTGCCTTCAAGAATTGTCCATGGTTCTTTTCGTCCTCTGGAGGAGATCATGTATCAGCATTTGATATAGTTCTATCCAAGCAGCGGGATTATCTTATTATGAGGTCAATATACTGCAAAATCACATAGTAGGTCTACAAACACAAGCCAAGGGACTTACCCAGTGGCTGTGTGTGGGAGAATTGACTCCATCTCCTTGCCAGGAATTGAACCCAGTTTTTTCTTCAGATTTATAACTGTTCTTCTTTCAGAGCTTAAACCTTCCGACTTCTGACCTAAAATAATTTATATATAATAGCCTATATTTTACATACGGTATATCTAATTGGTCTATGAGTTGGAATTGTATCATTGAATTAGCTTTCCTACTCTCCTGTATTCTTGCCAAGTGATCGCTCTTGTTCGTCTGTATTAATCTAGGTTGGGTTACTAATCTATTTATATAAAGTATGGCCAAAATATTCTTCTATTCTGTCCATTCATATGCATCGTTTATATTTTGAAATCATTGAATTTCTATTGCTTGAATTCCAGTGTATTTTTGTACACATCTCGCGATATATCTTCAGCGATAGCGGCCGTTAGACTGAAAGTGGGACGTATCTACTTCGCATGCTGATTTCTGCACTCTGACTGTAACACATCAATGTTGTATCAGATAAAGCAGCGGTCATCAGCAAAATGCACCCTCGAGCCAGCGTCTCTTACCCGCGGATAAAGACATTGCACTGGCGTGCATCTGTAGCTGCTGGCGGGTATACTTTCTGCCTCTCCCTTCTGCACAACGCACAGTGTGCAATAACGCAAATCCAGCAGGACAAAATCCATAACTTCTCTGCATTCCAACAATTGTTATGCAACTTTGTACAGACCTTATAGATAGCACATATTCTTTGTGTACAAACTCTGACTACGATTGTGTAAGAGGAACTACTCCTTTATATGAGGTGGTTTTAGACAAAAATAGTAACTTCTCTCCTATCTAACAGATTTTTTATGAAAAATTGTACGGAAGTTACAGGTAGGATATATTTTTTGTTTATAAACTATATTTACAGTTCCAGAAGAGGAAGTATCCCTTTACAGAGGGTGCATTTACACAAGATTAACTTCTCTTCTACTTAACAGAAGTGTTAGGAAGAACTAAAAGTTCATACCTTTCTAAATATAGTTTTATGCTGACTATTACACTCTTACTACGTCATACTACTTTTGACCAATAAAACGGTACGAAAGGACGTATTTAAACCAATCATGGCTGCTTATCGCACAATTTTATCGCGTCCCTAGCATTTGTTTAATTTTATCGCGTCCCTAGCATTTGTTTAATTTTATCGCGTCCCTAGCATTTGTTTAATTTTATCGCGTCTCTAGCATTTGTTTCTTTGTTTACCAACATTTGAAACTGCGCTGGTCTGGACGTCAGAAAAAAAAAAAATATATATATATATATAATTACAAACCACTCCAGTCGATGCACAGCAGTTTCAAATATGACTCGCATTGGCATTCAAGAACAAGAATTAATAAAAATCACTGACCATACCTATGCATCTTCTGAAATCCGATTTACAAATAAATGAAGAGCACCATTCGGAAATCCTGAATAGGTTGAATACACCATGTAGGCCTAAATCAACGAGTACCACTTCTATTACGCACACGTCCAATATAACATCAATTGAACCACCAACCACATTCAAATTTGAAAATTGTACATTTAATAATTATTCCTTTTAAAATTATTCATTCTGAAATCCTGAATAGGTTGAATACACCATGTAGGCCTAAATCAACGAGTACCACTTCTATTACGCACACGTCCAATATAACATCAATTGAACCACCAACCACATTCAAATTTGAAAATTGTACATTTAATAATTATTCCTTTTAAAATTATTCATTCTGAAATCCTGAATAAGTTGAATACACCATGTAGGCCTAAATCAACGAGTTCCACTTCTATTACGCACACGTCCAATATAATATCAATTGAACCACCAACCACATTCAAATTTGAAAATTGTACATTCAATAATTATTCCTTTTAAAATTATTCATGTTTATTTTTTATGTCGTCGTCGTTAATTAAAACTTTTTTAACACTTGTGTACAGTAGCCTATATTAGTTAGGTTATGTTATAGCTTCTGCTATATGATATTATGGATAGTCACGTATCAGAGATTGTTTAATATTAAGATTTATTGAAAATCATCTGTCAAGTGACGTTGATTACTGGGATTCGGATAATTGAAGTGGGATGCAACTGTCTTAATAAAAATGAAACTGAATCAACAAAGCTTTCTCGACTAGTAACCGTCTACAGAGTTCAGTGAAGATTCCATAGTTGGCACAACTGCCATCTAGCGTAATGGTGCAATAATACATTTGAAGACAGGTTTATTTTCATAAGTCAATTAATATTTTATTGTATTGGAGTACTTTCTTACCTATAATCTTTATATACTTTCTTCTAATCGTGTAATAGTCAATTAAATCCCACTCGAGTTTTGATTTTCTCTAGATAAATCAAAACCTCTAATGAGATTATTGTTGATAAATCAGTAAAAGCTATTACTCACGTTATTCAAATATTAAACAACACGAATTCATATTCATCTATGCATAACTAAACAGTCGAAATTTGATTTTTGTCCACCTACATCGGGAAAATTGCATACTGTGCGACGGAGCATATTACTTTGTACTCGTTACGCTTTACCCCATTTCAGCGAGTGCTGAAGACCGCTGAGATAAAGTATGTAATCATTGTTTGTAGTTTGCCATATAGCGAGCGCTCTTTCTTAGATCTTCTTAGTTGTAACGTCATTGAATCACTCAACGCTCAAGATATACAGCGAGATGTGTAACATTATTCATGATTCACATTCATATTATATGATGGACACTACCATTACATTGCAGAGCTTAAGCTATGCGTATTTTAGTTTTCTTTTAAGACTACAAAATAGGCTATTATTTCATTACACTGCAAGCTGTATAATTTTGAAAGTATGCTCAAACAATAAAATTGTATACAGTGCCATTTGTCAAATAATTAAAATGTTAAATTTATTAATATTATGCCTATATTATATTTCCGCAAATTTATTAAGCTGTTTAGTTGACATTGTCTTCAAATATAGTCTATTCATTTACGTATTTCTGAACTCTATTAATGAGGCTTTGTGAAGATATAGGCCTATGTTTATAAGACCTGCATGTCGAAATTCATTATCCACGATATTAGAATAACAGGAGAGGATGCTTATTAGCAGAGTTGAACTTTGACGTGAGTGACAAATAGTCGATCATTTTAGGGCCGGGTAGTTGGTAGAGCAGCTGGCTACGGACTGGAAGGTCCGGGGTTCGATCCCAGGTGGTAACTGGATTTTTTCTCGTTGTCAAACTTTTAGAACGGCCCCGAGGTTCACTCAGCCTCCTATAAAATTGAGTACCGGGTCTTTCCCGGGGGTAAAAGGCGATCAGAGCATGGTGCGACCACACCACCTCATTCTAGTGCCGAGGTCATGAAAAGCATGGGGCTCTACCTCCATGCCCCCCAAGTGCCTTTATGGTATATTACGGGGGTACATTTTACCTTTTACAATATTATTCAGGGGCAGGGTTCCTTCTCGGGTCTGGTAGGCCTAGTTTGTTTCCGAAAGAGGCCATGCTAGATATTTTATTGTAATTAAAATCCATCGTCCCTGGCATGGATTAAGCCTTTAAATTTCGTTTGTAATAGCAAGTATGATTACCTCTATACTTCGTTCCATAATGTCTGACAGGAGAAGTAAACATTGCCGGCAGAGGAAGAGAGAAGTATAATTGCTATTGAACCAATGGCAGAGGTCTCATTCCACGCTTGTCTTGAAATTGGGCGGGGGAAGAAATCTTCAGACCTCCGAACTTCAAGACAAGAGTGGAATGAGACCTCTGCCATTGGTTGAATAGAAATTAACTTATACTTCTCTCCTCCTTTGTCGGAAATGTTTACTTCTGCACTCAGACATTATAAAACGAAATATAGATCACAGTGAAGATTCAAATTTATGAAATGATCAAGAGAAAATATAAAAGTATTTCTGACAAGGAAGGCTCACCAAGTGATAATGGATTTTCACAACGATTTTTCCCCCATAGTTCCATTTGAAGTAAGAAATCTCCTATAAATTTTTACATCCGAAGAAAACCTAGTTTTCGAAATATGATTTTTTCAAATTCTTCAATCCAGAGCTATAACAGCTATTGCAAACAGTGCTATGTGCTAGACATATCAGACAATAACTCTCATCTAGTTGCATACCGTACTGTCAGAATCTCCTTAAATAATATGAGTTATGAAAATGACATATCAGGTATATAATATTCATCAAATTGACTATAGAATAGTCTAAGAAGAAATGACAAAGAAATGCAAGCACACCTGAAATTACTCACTGTACTGATCACAGTAGTGGAGATCATCGTAAAAATGCTCAATACACAGTGAACTTTGCATCACGAACATTTAAGAAAATAAGTTTCTCACAGTCAGCTTTAAAGTAGTTCTGTACATCAAGTGAAAACAGAATTATACAGGAGTGACGAAATTATGCCAGCTATATTTAAAAATATTTACGTAGCTAGTAGGTGAAAGCTGATTATGCGTTAAGGACTGCAATTTTGCCACATTATCTCTCTGATGTAATGCAATATTCGTGCCAAGTAACAATAACTGTCAGAGGACTTCCGAATGAAATTTTTCCAAGGCCTAAAGCCATAAAAGTCAAGAGGCTGAACAATCGGAGCTGTGTGCTTTGCAATAGTTAACACTTCCACCACATTCTAGTACATACCTCCACAAACAGCGCTCGCCGAAACGGAGAGGAAGATAAGTCAGAATGACATAGACTTGCTATAGGTAGAGGAGAGGGAAACGACCACTCAGCTATCTATTGGAGTGCAGTGTGTATTCTCAGTAACTGTTTCACGTTGCTTACCTAATGCTACAGTACAGTATGGAGGAATCTAAAAGACGGAAAAGTGACCATCAGGCAAATTCTTTCAATGTTGCATGGGAAAATGCTTATTTTTTCATAGCTGCTGGAGTAAATACTGAGTGCCTTATCTGTCACAACATTTTGAAAGGTAGAAAGAAACATAACATAATGCGTCATTACGAGTCCAGACATAAAGATACTTACGGTTGTTTTGTTGCTGAAGATCACAGTGAAAAGGTTTAGGACTTGAAAGCTTCATTATTACCCGAGGTAGATATAGTCGGTATTTATTTTTTATGAATTTGAAATACATTGTCTTATCAGAGGTACTTTCCTAATTACTTCTATGCCCGAGATTGCGGGGTTCGACTTCGGGCCAGGTCGATTGCATTTAAGTGTGCTTAAATGCGACAGGCTGATGCCAGTAGATTTACTGGCATGTAAAAGAACTGTTGCGGGACAAAATTCCGGCACACGGGCGACGCTGATATAACCTCGGCAGTTGCGACCGTCGTTAAATAGGCCTAAAACATAACGTTTAACGATTTAAGCTCGAACTTATTGATCTTAATTGTGACCTAATGGCTAAAGATCGTTTGAATAATACTACTAGCCTGGTTGAGTTTTACAAGACTAAACATTAGCAATAATATCCACGACTACACAGGCTGGCTGTGAAAATGATTGCTATGTTTGGCTCAACATTTATATTTGTGAGCAACTGTTTTCTATAATCAACTCTAATAAAGGCAGACATCGAACATCTGTAACTGATGTTTCATTACGATCAGTAGGCTACTGTTCCTTTCAGCTGCCAACAGCATAAAACCTCGTTTTGGTGTACTGATAAATAAAATTATAACAAAATGATATTGTACATTGAAGTAGCTATAGAATTTCTATTATTTCTGTAAAATAAATATTTATTTATTAATTAATAATAATCCAAGATAGTTTTGCAAAGACTGAACGGGAATGAATTTCATGAACACTCGTAATAGTACTTCCTTTTGTGTATATTTTGTACGAGATCACCCCTTCTTCCAGTCCTCTCTTATACAGAGCGCAGCTAATATCTGCATTCCGCTCATGAGCCGTGAGCCGGCTCGGAGAGCGCAAACCTTGTGCAGGCCTGGTCTAGTATATACAGTCACGAAGCTCAATACGTAGTAAATATGCATCCATAGATAGTTGCTAGCCACTAGGATGGCTAATATCGGCTCATTACAGACAATGCGAAATAGTACCGACACAGTCTATTGTTCCTAGCACCCTCACAACTCATGCTTCGTGACTGTATATACTAGACTGTGCTTCCACTGTTTTACCTTCTGGAGTTATTATTTCTATAGCCTGTCTACCTCGGTAAATGGTCCATGAGTGCACCAAAAGATTGCTACGATAACTGATAGATGGAAAGTATAGGCCTACTTCTTGAAACGACTTGAAGAGATGAATTTTCATAAGCTTCCCTCAATGAGAGCAATGCATAAACATTTGGAGTCTTAAACATTTTCTTCTTCACGATGGCAATGGAGATATAGTCGGACCATCGGATCTGTGCCCCCGTAAGTTATGCGAACTGAACCCTAATTCCTTCTCAGCCTCGGTAATTCATTTCTCTCCCTGCATTCCTATCTCTCTATTTTCTATCTCTCTCCCTTTCTGCCCCCCACTACTCACAATTTTGGCCTTCTTGCGGGACAGTTTACAATATTTGCACTTCCAGTCCAGTGTTGTCAACTCAACATGAATACTGTAGCACGGAGTGGCGAAAGAAATATTATTAAGCAAGTACGTAATGGCATTTTGCGATGAAGAGAAACAAACAGGCCAATATCTGTTTCCTATAAATCAGGCAACGAAAAGAGCAACTGATATCACAGGTGAGGCTTATTTAATTCCAATTGATTATGTATTAAAATTGCTTACTTAACTAATACTAATAATACAACATTTTATGTAATTTATGTAGACAGGTCAGAACTCCTAATAAAGTAAATCAGGAGAGAGGGAGTCTGTGCAGGAGATGGAAAGCTAGAATCACCAGAGAAGAACAGACCAAGGGAACTTTGAATTATTGTAGGTGATATGAACCGATGTATTTTAAGAAGAGACATACAAGAATTTTATACCGTTCAGAAATAAGTTTCAACATTGAAGAAATTATTGAAGCTTGCGAGAGAAGTAATAATTTCCGAGGTTGGAGAGAAAAACTACGGAAAGCGATTCGCGACATGGGATTTAGGTTTAAAAATGTAGAAATACAAGATGTATTTTGATTGAAGGAAATAATATTGTAGCATGGAGGACCAGTTATTTATGACACCGTTTGACGGAAGTTTGGCAACATCCCTATTCGGCAAGGTTCGTGGCCTGCTGTTTAACGTGGTGGAAGGAAAGCGGGTGGAATGGAGTGAGTACAGGCGTTAACTTTTCCAAGAACGACGACAGCGCTGAAGGGGCACAGATCCGATGGTCCGACAGTACGAGACTTACATGAGTGTTGAGCGATCATTCTGAAAAATCATATCTTGAAGGCAAGGACTTCTCCGGATGTAAAAATTTATAGTGAGATTTCTTATTTCAAATTAAATTTATGGAGGGAAAATCGTTGTTAAAATCCATTATCACTTGGTGATCTTCCCTTGTGAGTACTACCGATTCAGATCCTGGTTATCACGAGTTCGGCTCCCAGGTGTCCCGCGGCTTACAGTCTGACAACCGTTGTTAACATAACACTTGAATGATAATGGCCATTCAAGTCCAGTAGGTCGTCATGCCCAGTTTATTTTAGTCTCGACTACTTCACACCGATGCAATTTACATGACATTGATCGTCACAGGAACTATTAGGTTATGCTCCACCATTGTTAAACTTTATTCCGTCTGGTGAATATATATATTTTTCCCCCCCTGTTACTGTTGTTCTCTCTATTGGAGATGTTATTGTTGCTTGGCATGTAGTTTGAATATAACCACAATAGTACTACACAATACAAAGTACTGCACAGTGCACACGTTTACAATGCAACTGGATGTTTGTTTCCCATCCAGCGGCAGAGCATTCATTGAATGAAACAGACAAAATAGTGAGGCCACACAATGTGCATGTGTGGATATTGCAATTCAATTTAATTCTCGTTGTTCCGCATCCGTTCCCCTGAATACTGCTCAATGCTCAGTGGCAACTGGCTGTGGTGACTATTGAGGTAAAAGATACACACATTGTAAAGCTATCACGATGTACGTTCCGTGTCTAATTTTCGTGGAACATTGGCCTAATTCAGTGTATTGAGGGAAGCACTGCCCTTTTATTTGTATTCTTTGTTTGCTGGTGTGCATGTGAATACAAATGAACCCCCCTCTGTCCCCTCCTCCCCTTCTCACTCTGGTATTGTTGTCTCCCACACCTGAATTTGCTGCTTACTCTGAGTTATGTGGTAAATATATCTATGCGGTATTTATTTTTCCCCCTCGCTCTTATGATTTTTTTTTACCGCTTTTGGGTGAAATACGTGTTCCAAATGCGACTGTGAACCGCGTTTGTTTAAAATAAATTTTATTTTTCATAGACTTGTTCCGCACCTCAAATCCATACCATTTTGACTGGGTTTTGTTCCAAAAAGATTGCAGCCATTTAACAACAGCGGCTATACAGAATTCGAGAGCTGTGAAGAGCTGTTACACAGTGCCTGAAATGGCTCACACTACACAAAAAAGACTCTCACTTGAGCTCATCCTTCTCTTAGTGCAATTATTTCCTCTATAACACCAGGATCATTTAATTTCAACATCATGTCAGGTTCTGTGTATTTAATGGGTCTAGTAGAGTGTTTGTAACCTCTTTTAAATTGAAATTTAGTTATGATCAGAGACCGGAACTTTGGCAGAATGCCTTTTTAAATGTGTTAAATCTATCTTCATTTTGGCAGACGCTAAATAACCTAAGCTGTTGATAAAGCGTAGTAAAATAACCTACTAAAATGAAAAATAAATCTTCATTTTGAAAGTAAATCTGTACTAATTATACCTTTGTCATTGAAACGTCACTGTTTTATGTTGCCCTTTCCTGCAGTTTTTAATATAAATGCCTAATTTACAAAATAAATGCTTTTTTGCCTTTATTTGATTATTTATCTATTATTTATTAATGTATTATTAAAAATTGTCTACAGATATATTTTAAATTATTTCTATAACTGCTACAATGAAAGTGACTTCACCGAATGTATATTATTGTCTTTCAGTCAGTTCATATTCTCTTTGCAACAATAAGTGCTGCTGTGCAAAAATGTATAACAGTAAGCGTTTTAATTATCGCTTGTGTTTATTTGACAGGGCAACAATGAGTGCGGGTCTAACGTTATTTTAAGGGTTATTTTTCTTTCAGTTTTCATTGCGTCATTGTTGTACCTATAGTCGCGACGCTGTTATTCCCGGCGTGACTCCTCCTCTTTGCTTACGTCTTAGGTAGTGAAAGCTCTATAAAGTCTAGGAAGGTAGTATCGTTCGCCATTTTTGTTCTTTCGTTGCCGAGCTACCAGATAAGGAATCTATTTGCTACACCGTTAAACATTATCATGTCATTCTACATGTTAAATGTAACAAAACTTTTATTACACTTTTTCTTCGATGAAGCACATTTAAGTAGAAAAAAAATAGTCTTTGTCCAATGTTTGCAGCGCTGTATTGCGGTAATGGCCCAAGAGAAATGGCTGATTGTTATTAGAGTCGTGCACAACCGGTTTCGAAAAATATAAATTAAATATTGCTATTGAACGCGTGGAGCTATAGTCAGCATGCAAAGCTCTCCCATCTCGCGGAGTGTCTCAGAGTCGGTTTATCGAATATTAGAGTTGTTTCTCATTCTTTGTGGGTAGACGGCAAAGGCAGACCATATTGAGCCATGCAAGAGTTACAAGAGCCCTTGCAAGGACGCGTTTATATCATGTAGGCCTACCATTTAATTGATAATTATTCCTCTCTCAGGTCAATCAATCAATCAATCAATCAATCAATCAATCAATCAATCAATCAATCAATCAATCAATCAATCAATCAATCAATCAATCAATCAATCAATCAATCAATCAATCAATCAATCAATCAATCAATCAATAAGTAAATCAATTAATCATCCATCGATTCATCATCATCCATCCATCGACTCATTGATTCATTCGTACATCGATGCATTGAGTCATTCATGTATGGACTGTTTGATTGATTTATTCATTGATTCACTGATTGATTGATTAATTTATTGATTCATTCATAGATTCTTGGTTGAGATGTTTCACTTTTGTCCTTACACTTACATCAAAATCTCTTAGTATATACAGTATAGAGACCAAATGCCTGTGAAAAATGAAGTTTTTTTTTTTTTTTTACTGCAAACTCAGTCTCTCTATCTTTCAAACTGTGGATTATGTAAAGCCTTGGTTTTTCTGAACCGACGCATGCGCCGTGCGAGGTGCGAGGCCCGCCTCGCACAAATCCGGACTACACGAAAGATAATGAGTGGTTTCTATAACTGCGAGATGCGAGGTCTGCGCACCTCGCAGCCATAGAAACCACTCACTATCTCTCCTGTAGTCCGGATTTGTGCGAGGCTGGCCTCGCACCTCGCACGTCGCATGCGTTGGTTCAGAAAAACCAAGGCTTAACAACTTTTCTGTTATGACAACTTACTGAAAAATCACATTTTGTGTAAAAAGAATTAATTACTCCAGAATGGGTGTATTTAGATTAATGAATTTTGGAACAGGGTTAAATATTATCTGTAGTCATTCTTCTACATCCCAATAACCTGCCACTTCACGTCCACACTCACTGAATTTCTACCAATTTTCAGTTTTTCAAGGAAGACGTCTAACCTTCCCACACTTGTAGCAAACTCCACAGCTGATTAATAAAAATGGAGGAAATAAGCTGATCGGCCAGTTACCAACTTCCAATGTTATGGTGTAAGTGGTAGTGGCAGTCCCCGGGTCAATTTGCCGCGACAAACTTTTGAAACAAAAAGTAATAATTCCACAAGAAACCGTTAAGATATTATGTCTAATTCTGTCCCAAAATTCACTGATCTAAGTAAACTTATTTCGGAGCTATTAATTTTTTTCCAACAAAAATGTAATTTTTCAATAAGTTTTCATAACAGAAAAATTATTATGACATAATTCACATTTTGGAAGATAGAGAGATTGGATCTGCAGTAAAAAAACTCAATTTTTAGAGACATTTGATCTCTGTATAAACATCAGAAGTTTTCACATAAGTGTAAGGACAGAACTGAAACATCACTTTTGAAGGGGTATCCTTAAACTTTTCGTAGACACTGTAATTTTGCGTCATTCACCAAGCTCCCCCTCCCCCCATCTAGGAGCGACGCGTTGAAAAATGTGTCTATTTTTGATGCCAATGTCTTTTCCGTCGGTATATCGTGGGAGGCGAACTACAGGGACATCATTTTATTTTTACTAACATTTTTAATATTAACCTGTCTATACCTTTAGAGAACCGGAAACACCGCTTGCTCCCCCCTCCAAGACTGGAGTTCGATGATACTGGCGTAAAATACAAATCACTCTACTAGGTATAGGATGGAAGAAAAGTAGTTCATCCATTTACGTAAACTAGGAAATATCGCGATTTTGAGTTTGATAATTTTCATTAGGTTTTTCTTTAATGAAAGTACAGTACTGTATTAAGAATAAGTGTTTTTACTCACGAAGTGAGTTATCCATGCGAACGTATTCATTATGCAGTGTATACTGTCTACAGCAATTAGCGTACAATATAGAGAAAGAAGTTAAATTGAAAAATAATCATAATATGAATATTTAAACACAATTTTGAAAATGGTGACTGTTCATTTCGATACAGGCTTCAGTTCTTTTCTGCATATTATCGCACTATAGACTATTGCATCTAATTCCAATTTGCCAGTTTCGTCCTTCGTACTAGTAACTCATGTTGAAATAATTCTGTACCTACTCTACGTACTGTGAATTCAATCTTCACTTCTGCCCGACCCGAAAATATAAAATTACTCAGACATGCTATCTACTGTCCGTCCAAGTGGTTATGCCGCAGGATTGTAGAAAGGGAGGAAATCACGTGACAGTTAATTACTTAACGAGGCCCTTTTATTTAAGTTAAATTAAACAACTGTATAATATTACGTAAACTTCCAATTCCTAAGAGAAATTAATGTTTTCAGAAAAGAGCTAAGACAGCCCAGCTTTTACAGAGGGGCGAGCAGAAGCAGGTGGGGGAAATCGGAATGCGACGTAGGCAAACGGACAGTACCTGTGCGAAAATATGATTCAATATTGAAAGCTCTTTCGTCACTGGTAAACGCGAACATATTTCTGGAACGTACTATACTCAGTAACTCAGTACTGCTTACTATCTGCGGTCTTGGTTCTGTGTGGAGTTGGAACTTCCTTAGTAGAAGGGGTGGGAGTGAAGTACATTAAAAACTCAGGTACAATAAAAATTGAAGTAAAAATAAAATGATGTCCCAGTACATAGAATCGCATGGTGATAGTGATGGTGATTAATGGAGCAGTGATGAAATGTCGGTAGAGGAAACAGGTGTAACCACAACAACCTCTCACCAAGCACCGCCTTCATCCCGCATAAATTCCACTTGAATTCGCCAGGACATTGGAACCCAGGTTACCAGAGTGTGGGTAGAAAGCCGATGCTCTAGCCGTTCGGCTAACGGTGCGCCAAGAAACTGTGAAGTAACTGATCTTGATTTCATAGGATGTTCGGGAGGAAAATAAATTTATTGTTATGCTGTTTGTGTTCTTTTGCAATTCATTATTGAACATCGCTATGCAGTAACGTTTTCATTAATTAATTTCGTAATACAGTAGAACCCCACTAGTCCGAACCCCGGTAATCTGAAATTCCTGGATAATCCGAACATGCTAAAAATACGAAGAAAGATAAAAATAAAGTACTTGAACTAAAATTCAATTAGTTTAGTACTACAGTATTTAGAAACTCAAAATGTACAATATTATGTACAAGTACAGTACAACTAACATTTTGACCAGTGAATTAATTAGACCTCGAATCTAAACAAAGCATTGGACACTGAAGGGTGGGGAGGAGATGATGCGTGATTTCCCTGCTTGCTTTCCCGTCTCTCGCTCAATACGAAATTTTGATAATCCGAACAGATCTCGGTACCACTTAGTTCGGACTAGCGAGGTTCTGCTGTAGTTGATAGCAAGCTAGAACTCTAGAAGATGGCGATTTCACTTGACAGGTTGTCTGTTACAAAACTCGAAATACCGTACTTAAACATTAACGCCTGAAGATATCATCTCGACTGTCCCGCTTAAGTGTTGTGTTGAAGAAGTTGCCGGGAGTGTACGGGGCTTTCTGCGTTGTCCACAGTCGAATTACGTGTAGGATTATTATGTAATAAAATTATTATTATATAGGCCAGGGACCGTCAAGTGACTACACTCTCGTGCGTACGTACAAACCCTCAAGCCCTGACGTACGGCTGCGGGAAAGGGTAGCTGCTTCCACAGTGGCGGAGCTAAGAACTTGTATGTGAACCAAATTTGTGATAAGAATGTAAATTAATTTCAGCTTTTAATTGAAGCACGCTTTCACTGTTAATTGCACTATACTGAAAAACAGTACTCTATACAATTTTGTACAGTTAACTATATACGAAACAAATATTTGCATGTTTGCACAATAATGAAACAAAACAAAATATACACTTTTATACAGATTAATATACTGTTTGTCTTCTTCTCATTGCTATACAATTCAATTAACAAAATAAAACAACAGTACAAACGTTGTCATTCAAATACAATTCTCTAATAGTACTTTTTCTTAAACATCAGAGATCCGCTGCGATTTTTGCAGTTTTCTGTTAGTAAGCAGCTATTTAATTCTCGGAGCTATTGTTTTAGTACCAGCCAATCGCAAACATACTTTCAATTGTTCATCACTTAGTTGTTTCTGTGACGTGACTTTGTAAACTTCATTAAACAAAACAGTGTTTCGCATACGTAGGTTGTCCCGAACATTTACAACGTTTTTGCAGCAAGATTGTACTGTTTAGGAAACCTTTCTCGTGGAAAACAAGTATAGAAATGGTTAATACTTTTTGTTTTCATACTATACCTTTAGCTCAATATCGCTTTGTAAAACAAGTATTTCTAATTGTAGTTCAGTAGGAATATCTAGGACACTCACTGAAAAAGATATTGCAAATATCTTAAATTGTTGTTCAAGATCTCTAATATCCTCAAATCTACGTTCGAAATCTCGCACAATTGTTGCATTATTCTTATATATTCTTTCATGCCCAAGGCTTCTAACAGGTTTCCCATGTACATCCATAAATAAGGCAGTTTCATTTCTAAGTGCGAGAAAACGTTCCAGAATTTTTCGACTTCACCACCTTACCTCGGTATGGTAGAGCAAATCCCCATACTGTTAATACCATCAAGCAGTGCCCTGAAGTCCCTGTGATTTAGACCTTATGAAATTAATTGTTCGCATAACAACATCCATTACATTGCTAAGGTTCATGTTTTAGCACATAAATATTCCTGGTGCAAAATGCAGTGCACCGGTGCCCCCAAGCGACCTCGATAGGTTCCACCACTGATAGACTGCAGTGTACAAGTGTACTGCCCGCAGTGGAAGCCGTAAGCAGGCCTGTACGCCCTCGCGCGATCTTGACTCGACTTGGCGGAGCCTGATATAGGCCTACGGATTTCTGCTAATCTACTGCTACTATTGCCACCATATACAAATAGTATACATGTAGCTAGGTTCTATTTTGCGGCTTAAGCTATAGAATTCCTAGGCGTATATCCACCGGATCCATTTCTTTATGAAGAAGTGGAGATTTTTCTTCGTGTCGAAGGAACAGCCATATCTTTATCTTCTGTTTGTTCCATGTTTTGATAAACAATGATCTTGTACTACAGTGATAACATGAGGGATCCATTACTTATAAATACCTATTTGATCTCGGTAGTTGTGGATGAAATATACCCTTTGACTCAGTTCTTGATTTAATATAATATCTGTAAGATAAAATTTATTCATTTATGTGTGCATAAAACACACCTGGACGAAATATTCGGGGTAATAGGTTGTATCAAAGCAGACTTATTTTGTTAAGTAATCATGAGCTGTGTGTGTGTGTGTGTGCGTGCGTGTGTGTGTGTGTGTGTGAAAAAGACAGTTCCCTTAAAGAATATGGACAGAAAGATTCTAAATAGATGGGAATAGATGAAATTCTAAATAGATGGAATGGATTAAAGTTAACCTTCATAATACGTATTTAATGATGATAATGGCAATGGAGAAGAAGAGGATGTAATAGTAGGGAATGGAGATCAGTGGAAAATGGGAGAAAATAAAATTCCAGAGGAAGATTACTTGAAAGTCTTGGACATCTAAACACTATTCACAAAAACAGTAGTATATTTTTCATATAGACTATACCCAAACAAAAGCATATTGCAATTTGATTGATTTAATCTCAATAATTATAAGAAGAGCCTTAACCTGTATTAGAGTGAATTCGGATCATTCTGTGTTCATACAGCGTTGATAATTCTGTTCGTGGAGGATTTATTAATTAATCAATTGTTTGTCTGTGAAATTTATTGACTAGTTGAATTTTTAAGGGGTTACGTACAGCTAACAGCAGTAAAATTTTGGAAATATTAAACATTTTTTTCCTCCATTACTGTATCTTGTATAATAATGGAAAATAGTATGTGTAAAACACTGTCCTTCTGCTATACGAAAAAAAATATTTTTACGATTAAAAAAATATAATTTGCATTTTTTTTTTCCAAAATTCAGTTCACTGTGTAGTGATGAAGCGTTTCCCACATAACTCAAAAACTATCCAACATTCTGTGATGAATTTTTTTGTGTGTATTTAGTATATCGTATCTACAATATGATGCTTGATCACTTCTCTATCTTTGATTGATTGTCTGATAAAAATAAATTTATTAAGAAAATGGTTAAGTATCAGTGTTTTCTACCTTGCCTCTCGGTTTGCTCTCCTAGCTTCACATCATAATCGTGATACACTTTCACAGCACAATCTGTTGCTATCAATACCACGTCATCAGACATCTCTGTACTCAAGTTCTTTCTCAATAGCCATGGCCCGCTCATGGAATTCGCTGCCGTTGGAAATCAGGGGTAGTCCTCAGTTGTTTAAAATTAGGTTGTTTAGAAATATTTTAAATGCACAGAATTAGCTTTTTTAGGTATAATTTTTATTTATTATTATTATTATCATTATTATTATTGCGGCGTCGTGATCTAAGGCATCCTGCCTAGGATTCGCGTTACGAAATGCACGCTGGTTCGAGTCCTCATGGGGAAATAAATTTTATTATGAAATTTCGGCCAGTGTATGGGACCGGTGCCCACCCAGCTTGGGGAGCTACAATAGATAGCGAAATCCAGTTACGAAAGCCAGGTATAACGGCTGGGGGGATCATCGTGCTAACCATACGATACTTCCATTCTGGTTGGATGATCGTCCACCTCTGCTTTGGCATGTTAACGTGAGACCAGCAGCCGGCTGGTTGGTCTGGGCCCTTCAAGGGCTGTGGCGCTACGCAATATTATTATTATTATTATTATTATTATTATTATTATTATTATTATTACTATTATTATTGTTGTTGACTCTTCATTTTGACTAGGCGACGCATTTTCATGAATTGATTTCTACAGTACTGAAGATTGAGTAGCGCTCTTGTATATGAAATTAGGTGAACGTCAATCTGACTTCTCTCACTTTTGGAATAAAGAGAGACGAATGCACAAAATAATTTTGTAAGGTATGAAATGAAGGTACATTAAAATTTATATTTAGTCAAACCTTATGTATATGTTACACGCATAGTGTACTAGCCTGTATTTGTTTCGCATCTACACGTTATATTTTCAAGATATCAAGCTTTTACCATTAAAATTTAGGTGAGTCCCACGCTTTTCATTTATGTTATTTATATATCACTTTTGTTTCCAGTCCCAACTTATGAAATACTCTCACAAATATGTTATCAAATAAAAAATTTAAGTTTCGCTTCCTATCGTAGCTCTCCAAAATTATTACGATGCTGGGTTGCTCCGTTCTCATTCTGTAACACGAGTTGTAGACATGATGCCTTACACCACGATGCTACAGTGCGGGACAGTTTTTACCTTACATAATATATAAAAATAAGGAAGAGAAGAAGAAAAAGTGGACAGAACGCTTGTAAAGATGAGCAGTAAGGAGTGTTTTTAGAAGATAATAATGCTTTATTTTTTCTGGCAGAGTTAAGGCCGGTGAGGCCTTCTCTTTCACTCAACCAGAGAATAAAAAGGAAATACACGATAATACACGATACTTTAATATAAGATATGGAAATTAACAAATAAAAAAGGAATACAGGTACGGACAGGCGAGAAACAGATGAAGAGGTCGAAACAGAATTTTAGACGGATGCCGAAGTGGAAGAAATAAAGCGTAAATATAGAAACACGAAGAAAAAGAGAGAAAGAAAGAACAAATAAAGGAGTGGAACAATGAATAGAAGACTAAACGTATACTACAATAATTACATGATGCTCACAGCTTTTGAAAATTTTTAACCAAAGTTTAGTTTTTTTAAGTACATACCTACCGTATTTACTCGCGTGTAACTCGCACTTTTTTCACCGAAAATACGGAGAAAAAATTCGTGTGCGTTTTTAACCAAAGTTTAGTTACTTTTTAACTAGCTACGGTAATACTTGGCTCTGTGGGGCACCCGTTGCGTGTCGTCATAATGGCACTGATCCAACATATAGAACTACACAAAACTTCACATGAAAAACGAATTTATGACCTCATCAGGTCATAAGCCCACGACCTTATTTTCTACGTAGTCGTAAATGTGCTCCTTTGTTGCCGTGTACATCACAGCCGACGACTGAAACTACTAATTACTTTCTCTTTGCCCCATAAGTAAATGATACGAAGTTTATGTGATCTGAACTGTCGGATATGCAGGAAGTCCCGCCTTTGTGATTCCAGTGCGTTGTCACACACACAACCCCGTGTATGTAGTGGGACTTGTACCAAGTCTGCGTAACGTGTTCACCGCGTGGCAGCGGCGACAAACTTGTTGTGCTGACTGTACCGCTAAAAGCAGCTCCATTGTTTAGATTTGTTACTGCACTCATTTGATCACTACATAACTTATTTTCACCGCAAGCATGTGTATGACATCATTACTTATAGTTTATTAGCTTGTATAATAATGCAAAAACATCGCTTACAATATTTCATGTTTAAACATTTCCACCCTGCTAATTTTCACACTATTCTTTGGTTTTCTAGTCAGCTTGAAATAATTTTCAGAGTCCATTGCACTGAATACACACACCATATTGTATAGATTTGTATATTAAGTTACGTAATTACTCAGTGCTTTGTTATATTTTCATAGTTAAAAGCATCATTATCATTGTATTTCTGCTGCGAAGTTTTGAACATTTTGAAAGTTGTTACATGGTTGAGATCATCATCATCATCATCATCATCATCATCATCATCATCATCGTCATCATCATCACTATAATCATCCTAAAGTCATATTTCTGCTCCTGTAATAATTATTCGAATGTTTGAGCTTTTCTTTGTTGTTGCAAACAACATAGGCCTAATGTTTATAATAACTATGATAATGACAATTTACTAGGTGGATTTTGATGCGTGAGCGTACCACTTATCCCTCTGACCCTGTCTGCAAATAAGTGTAACTAAATTTCTTGTAGATACTGAAACCTCCGTCGGGGTGTTCCGACATCGAAATGAAGTGTTACGATTTATCAGTAGGCTCAGGCAAGTCTCTTCAATCATATCTCACCTCCCTCGAATCCATTTTTTATTATCCTCCCATCTACGTCTCGGCCTCTCTAAAGGTCTTTTTCCCTCTGACCTTCCAACTAACACTCAATATGCATTTCTGTATTCCCCATACGTGCTATATTCCTAGCCCATCTCAAATGTCTGGATTTAATATTCTTAATTATGTCAGGTGAAGAATACAATGCGTGCAGTTCTGCGTTGTGTAACTTTCTCCATTCTTCTGCAACTTCATCCCTCTTAGCTCCAAATATTATCCTAAGCATCTTATTCTCAAACACCCTTAACCTATGTTCCTCTCTCAAATTGAGAGTTCAAGTTTCAAAACCATACAGTACAACCTATAATATAATATAACTGTTTTATAAATTCTAACTTTCAGCTTTTCCGAGAGTAGACTGGATGACAAAAGCTTCTCAACCGAATAATAATAGGTATTTCCCATATTTATTCTGCGTTTAATTTCCTCCCGAGTGTCATTTATATTTGTTACTGTTCCTCCAAGATATTTGAATTTTTCACCACTTCAAAGGACAAATTTCCAATTTTTATATTTCCATTTCGTACAATATTCTGGTCACGAGACAATCGTATACTTTGTCTTTTCGGAATTTACTTCCAAACCTATCTCTTTACTTGCTTCAAGTAAAATTCCAGTGTTTTCCTAATAATTTGTGAATTTTCTCCTAACATATTCACGTCATCCACATAGGCAAGCAGCTGATGTAACCCGTTCAATTAAAATCCTCTCTGTTATTCTGAACTTTCCTAACGGCGTATTCTAGAGAAAAGTTAAAAATTAAAATTGATAGTGCATACCCTTGCTTTTGCCCGCAGTAAACTGGTAAAGCATCCGACAGAAACACTGGCCTATATGGACTCTGCTGTACGTTTCACTGAGACACATTTTAATTAATCGAACTTTTTTCTTGGGAATATCAAATTTAATAAGAATCCCACTAAATAGAGTTTTACACCAAACTTAAAGAGTTACAATAAATAACCATAATTCTATTCTCATCTTAACATGGCGAAAGAATAGTGATCGAGACAACATAGGAAAGGCTCAAAGAAAATATACATATCGAATTTATGGGGAGGAATATTGTTCTCTACTTTTGTCACAGCAATAGAATAAAATTTCTCCTGTTTGTAACGCTGTTCTGGTTCAAACGGAAAGCAACGTGTTTTGTAATGAATGAATTTCTTAGAATAATTACACTTGCTTTATTTTTGCAGTTTATCAATATTAATCAGTGCTGATAAACTGATACGGCGATATGCATTAACGAAGTGGAAGAGATCTGAAATGAAGGAGTGTTCGTAGAGAAAAAAGTCTCAGTTACGTTGTATGCCTGTGTTATTGAAACACGATCTCCTGCGTAAGAAATTAGCGCGCTCAGTACCTTATTTTTAGATATGTTGATTACGTTGGCATTACCGAAATCGACAGAAAAGACTATGACAATCTAAAGCTCTGATGTGGGAAGAACTTATCAATTTATCATGTTAATGCAATTATGAATTAGGTACGGTACTTCTTTATTTCACGGTATTTTCAGCGTAGATGTTATAAGACTATGTTAATACTTTAGCTATTAGGAAGGACATTAGAACCCAACAATAATGGTGCTAGACATTATCTCTGTAGCGTCATGAAGAAAATGATAAAGCTACAAAAGATCGCAGTAAAAAAATAATCCACTTTACAGACACATCAGAAGAGAGAAATGAGGAGATTTGGGAAGCCATAGGTATTCCGTCCTCATTTATTAAAGAATAAAATTAGAATAGAGCCCTTAAATGTTACGGCCATAATATACAGGGTGATTCACGAGGATTTACACCGTCCTGTACGGAGATTATTTATGAAGACTTTTGCGCAAAAAAGTCATATAAACATAGTTTCTATTCTCAATATTTTCAGAGTTACACTAATTTAAAGTTGGTTATAAAATATGTTTTTTCTTTAGTTTGAAGGTAGAAGAATAATACAAATAGAGAATAACCATTCAGAAATGTCATTTCTTTAATTGGCAAGTATTATATATATATATATATATATATATATATAATTTTTAATGTACCGGAGTACATATGATATTTCCATGCAGATATTCTGCGTCATCATACGATGAAAGAGTAATGTAACGGAGAAAAATTCTCTCCGGCGCCGGAATTTGAACCCGGGTATTCAGCTCTACGTGCTGATGCTTTATCCACTAAGCCACACCGGATACCCATCCCGGCGTCGGACAGAATCGTCTCAGTTTAATTTCCAACTCTTGGGTTCCCTCTAGTGGCCGCCCTCTGCACTACGTCATAGATTTCTATGAACGTAGAACTGAAGTCCACACATGTGCTGAGGTGCACTCGTTATGAGTGACTAGTTGGCCGGGATCCGACGGAATAAGCACCGTCTTTCGCATATCATATATATATATATATATATATATATATATTATTTTTAATGTACCGAAGTACATATGATATTTCCATGAAGATATTCTGTGTCATCATACGATGAACGAGTAATGGAACGGAGAAAAATTCTCTCCGGCGCCGGGATTTGAACCCGGGTTTTCAGCTCTACGTGCTGATGCTTTATCCACTAAGTCACACCGGATACCCACCCCGGCGCCGGATAGAGGGAACCCAAGAGTTGGAACTTAATCTGAGACGATTCTGTCCGGCGCCGAGGTGGGATCCGGTGTGGCTTAGTGGATAAAGCATCAGCACGTAGAGCTGAAAACCCTGGTTCAAATCCCGGCGCCGGAGAGAATTTTTCTCCGTTCCATTACTCTTTCATCGTATAAGTATTATGAAACTAAAAATGTGCTGTGAATTTCTTTGTTGCTTCGTACAGACATCTTTTTCTATTTTTAACTCCAAAATACATTATTCTTACGCACTTATCACAAAAATTATTACAAATCACACCACTTCCAGCGACTTAATTATTTTCAGTTCAATTTTGCATCCTAATTTACAGTCTTGGAGAGTTTACAATACTTTTTAAAAAATGTCGCCGTCCGCTTGAGTACACTTGGCCGCACACTTGCGAACGGCACTCGTCGCGCTACGTAACTGCATACGGCTATCTTTGATTTCCGTAGCGCTCGCGCTGGCTGCTGACTGCACGCTGACCAAGATCACGCGTTCACAGCAATGCGTTCCAATAACGAAACGTAACTCTGTAAATACTGAGAATATGTGACATTTTTTGCTGAGAATGTCTTCGGAAATAAGCTCCATAAAGGACGGTAAATCCTCGTGAATCAAGCTTTATATGATGTATGGGCGAAAATGTATGTCTTTAAAAGGTACTTCATTGGTCTCCAACTGGGAAAAGAAAACAAATTCAGTAGGCATATAGCAGCTTTCAAATGAAAGATATAGTTTTAATACATCGTCTTTCATAAATCTGTGAAACATTTTAGAAATATACCACAAATAAACTACGCAACGGGTGACGGTAATTCTTACGCCGACTGAGAGAGAAACTCTCCAAGTTCTTTTTAAAGGAAAAGTCCGCTATCTTAGTTGTCGTAGTCTGCTGCTAGGAGACAGTAGTAGCAAATATGGCGTTCAGTAAATACTCGTATAAGCAATCATCTTATATGTCGCAATTTCTACTCAAGAGCTTTGTCCATTAGGACTGTACAGCAGCGTTGACCAAAGCGGGTGTCGTGATTATATCGTGTAATCACAGACATTCAAACGGGTACGAAGAGTTTTGTGTACATTGCTGTGTTGAATGAGAAGGAGAACTTTTTTATTGTTTTGTCGGACAAAATGTAATATGTTTTCTTTGCTCAACGGTTCAATTAGGAACATATAGAAACATTAATTGCCACGTTAAATAGTATATTATTATTATTATTATTATTATTATTATTATTATTATTACTGACCTCTAAGTATATGTTTCTATAATTCTTCTGTACGTGCATGAATATTGATATTTTTAGATCTTCTCCCTAGAAGGATAAAATTATTAGGTTTTATCTCAGTTTTAATATTCTTAATCTTTAGTTGAGGGTAACTATTGATTAATTATTCATTTAATAATAATATTGTAGAAAAACTGATTCAATATTATGTGCGAACGAACTGTTAAACGCCAGGAATTGACATGTCTTAAATTATAGCCAGGAAGAGAAAGATGAGATAATGGGGTTTAAAATATCTCGTGTTCTAAAGCCTTTTTAATAGAACAGAATTTCTCAAAAGAGTAATGATTAAAATACCTTAAATAAGTTGTCCATAAAAAGTTTTTAATTTAAAAAAAACTACGAATTTCTCGACCAAGTATCGAGAGAAGAATTTAGAAAATTCTTGATTATTTCCAAGAGGAAGGTTAAAAAAGAAGTAAAAAATCGTATAATATTCACTGGCTCTTGATGACAGCAGTGACATTACTGATACAGCAAAGATTGAGATTTTTATCCGTGGGATTGATCAAGATGTCAGTACAGAAACCACCACTGGTTGTGTTTTCATGCGAAGTATCTTTCCTCAGTCTCCTTACTTCATAGACTGTCTGTCGCCTGTAATCACTGCAGCTCGAGTTTTGGTCACCGCTGCTGTACGGCCATGATTTCGAACAGAATTTCAGAAGGCAGCATTTGTTTACAACGGTATAAAGAAATGGTATGATAATTTCCAGATTTACATGAACATGTTAGAAAACTGGCTCATGCCACAGCTGAAGTCTTCAATATTTACAAGTTGCCTCTTCGGAACAGCAGTCTAAAAATATGAGAGATCGTGTGATGTCTCAAATGAACCAAAGAATTTTGAGAAAACTGTTTATGAACATAGTATGTATTAGATACCAAACTCTGGTCAATTTACAACTAGGTCAAGGAAGAGATGTTAGGGTTTATGATAGTGACAGATCACTACCGGTACAACTGGACGTACCTAGGAATCTATGAATTATTAGCTGTAGACTATATTCTACCTATAATTATGTGCATAACAAATAAAATAAATACAACAAATAAAAGAAGACATAATTCATTCACAATAGTACATTATGCAACGAGCCTATGATGAAGGTAATTAAGAAGTGAGTATGGATATTTATGAAACGAGCGCAAGCGAGTTTCATAATTTTCATACGAGCTTCTTAATTACCATTATAGGCGAGTTTCATACGACTTTTTATGCTCGACCATATTTCTAACTTGATATTATTAATTTTATTGTATCTGACCTGGAGCAATGTCCCGTATGTTGTGAGATGTGCGCAGACGCGAAAGTATTGATTTTTTCCGAGGAACAGATGTGCACATTGACCTTGCTAGGCCATAAGAACCTACAGAGATAACATTGAAATAAAATTAGACATTGAAAAACGAGATGACAAATTGAATTTATTTGAATATTATTTACAATTAACGCTAATTATTATAGTAACAGAACATAACCTTCTGCGACAGTATTGGATTTCCAGCATCCGTAACTTTTCGCTAATTCTCTTTCGATTGCATATCCGAGAATAATCGATACTTGCGGTTTTATAACGGTAGAAAGCTGACCTGTCATTGGCTGAACAGTTGTAATCTGAGTCGTCATTGGCTGAAAGACCTGACCTTTAATGAGTAGGTGTACTTTAATGACATGCATTAAAGGTCTGCTACCAGGTGTATAATCACTACATTTCGGCATGGTCGAGCATAAAGATTTATAAAATAATGACTATTCCTGTCTTATGCATGACTCAAAGCATCATCATCATCATCATCATCAATATATTCCTTCACGAGTTATAGACCTAGTGGCTTGTTTTGGTCTCCAAGTGAAAATTTTATATTATTTCTTTTTGGGTGTTTGCAAAGTTTTCTATTTCCTCTTCTTTATGTGTAGATTCTTGAAAAATGTTATATTCAATTTGTTTCGTGTTTTTATTTTTTATATAGAATTTGTGTAATATATATTTTTTATGATATATCTTCATTTGGACGGTTATTAGCAATAGTGATCCAAGCGTCAAAAACCCGTTATGAGATATTGGTCATTGAAATACATCTGTTTTTTTTATAAAATATTTTATGCAAGAAGTATTATAACATTCATACTATTTAAAAAAATAGCATACCTAATACCAAAACAGGCTAACCGATTTTTAATAAGAGACCAGCAGTTGAATTAATATTTCAAAGGAAAATAAATAAATGAATTTTATGCAATAAACTAATTTTTGCTTATAAATAGCAGCAAATTCAGATATCGTATTCTTGATTTTTTCCGAGTTAAATTAGCCTGCCATCAACAGATTTGCACAAATCTCTCTCTCCCTCTCTCTCTCTCTCTTTTTTTTTTCTTCAAATTGTCGGTTGGTCTATTATTGCGTAACTTCGTCCATTTTATTTGACAATCTATTGAGATGTATTTCGCTATTTCCTTGAAGAATTTCATTTAGCCTATGATGCAGTTAACAAGGTTCGACTATGTAGATTCTTAGTACAGAAGCATAAGAGAAGACTGGGGCCAACAGATGCGTTGTCTAAGCTCTGTAGCAGGAGCAATATTCAGAGATATAAAGATGTGCGAAGACATCATGAAAGAGCTCGAAGAGGACAATCTAAATTCAGAACTGAAATAAAAGAAAAAAGAAATTGGAGAGAATATTTAAAATCTTATTGCAGAACATTCCATTCCAAAGTAATGTGAAAGAATAGACTTATGAAGATCGTAAGCAAGTGAGAAAGAACAGTGCTAAGCAATGTGGAGGAAACTGACCAGAGATCTGTAGGCCTACTGTGGAGGTGACGATGATAGCATATTGAAAAGTTGCTTCTTCGGGACAGCAGTCTAAAAACCTGCGGGATCGTGTGATGTCTCGAATCCCGGAAGCGAACAACTGGAGAGAAGCACGCGACACTGATTCGAGGCGGGCACACATACTTTCCCGAATAGCAATTTTATATTTGAGAGTGTAGTGAAGAGTGACGCGAAGCTAAGAGCAGGAAAGACGAGTGGCACTTGATGGCAGACTTGTTGAGCCGAGTGTACCACTACAGCCAGAGAGATTGTGTTGACAGCTCGTGTACATGAGCGCTGGCTGGCGTATCAACAACGAGGCTAATCGCTAGGCATTTCGGAGACAAAAGGGGTGAGAGGGAGTTTGGTTGGTAGGCACTATTGAATAGAAACTCAGCAGCTAGAGCCTTTTTTTAGTATTATTATTATTTCGGCGTGAATGCTGAAAGGTTTCCTCTCTCTCGCTCGCGCATTGCAGTTCACGTGAGAATAATTAAAGCCGCATTGCGCCTGGTTGTTGTCTTCTACCAAACAATTTTTATAACAAAAAATAGCTCCCAACATTGTTCTTCTTTTTTTTCGGTTGAAGGAGGGTGCGGTGAAGGGAGGAATTTTTATTTTCAATTCTTTCTATCTACTGTTTTATTTTTTGTTGTTGTAAAATTTGCTATTGTCGTGGTCTCCACGTTCTCGTAGCTGTATGAAAGGAGACAATGCGTGTGTGTGTGTGTGTGTGTGTGCGTGTATGTGTGCGTGGCCCGCTCGGGCTCTTAATGTTTTCAACTCTCATTGTGATCGATGACATGTATCACTGGCCGAGTGAAGTGAGGCATTTCTGCCGCATTCAAATAAAAACATGTAAGAATTATGTTCTCGGCGCTTGCAGCACACCTTACGTTACGCCACTGACCATACATCTTCCGATGTTGTGCTTAAATTCGTCGGCTAAGAATGAAGACCTCGTATCTCACGAAACCAAACTGTACAGGTGTAAAGGAGGAATAAAATATGTCTGTAGACTTCATTTATATATATTTTTTTTACACATAATTAACCAAATTATCATTTAAATAAGAAACAGAAACAGTTGTTTTTACATTTTTCACGAAGGAGTTACGAAATTATCTTCCGATTAAAGCAGTTTTTGAAAAAAAAAATTGAGATATGAAGTTTTCGTTCTTAGCCGACGTTATATACATATCTGTGGCCGGGAGGAAAAAGATCTTAAGTAAAAATTTTATGCAGGGACATAATTTTTTTACTTCAATTTTTATTGTACCTGAGTTTTTGAATGTACTTCACTCCCACCTCCTCTACTAGTAAACTTCCAATCGTTCTCCACACAGAACCGAGGCCGCGTATGCATTACTGAGTTAGTGAGTATAGTACGTTCCAGAAATATGTTTGCGTTTTCCAGTGACGAAAGAGCTTTCAATATTGAATCATATTTTCGCACAGGTACTGTCGTCCGTTTGCCTACGTCGCATCCCGGTTTCCCCCACGTGCTTCTGTTCGTCCCTCTGTAAAGTCTAGTAGCTGGGCTGTCTTAGCTTTTTTCTGAAAACATTAATTTCTGTAGGAATTAGACGTCTACGTAATAAAATAACTTAAATAAAAGGGCCTCGTTAAGTAATTAACTGTCACGTGATTTCCCCCCTTTTCTACGACCCTGCGACAAAACCACTTGAACGGACAGTAGATAGCATTTCTGAGTAATTTTATGTTTTCGAATCGGGTAGAAGTGAAGATTAAATTTACAGTACGTAAGGTACTCTTATAGAGTAAGTACAGAATTATTTCAACATGAGTTACTCGTACGAAGGACGAAACTGGTAATTGGAATTAGATATAATAGTCTATAGTGCGATAATATGCACAAAAGAACTGAAGCCTGTATCGAATTGAACGGCCACCATTTTCAAAAATGTGTTTAAATATCCATATTATGATTATTTTTAAATTTAACTTCATTCTCTATATATATCGTACTCTGCTGTAACAGTACAATATACACTGCATAATTAATACGTCCGAATGGATAGCTCAATTCGTGAGTAAAAACACTAAGTGTTAATACAGTACTGTATTTTGATTAAACAAAAAACCAATGAAAATTATCGAACTCAAAATTGCGATATTTCCTAGTTTACATTAATGGATGAACTACTTTTCTTCCCTCCTATACCTAGTAAAGTGATTTGTATTTTACACCAGTATCATCGAACTCCAGTCTTGGAAGGATGAGCAAGCGGTGTTTCCGGTTCTAGACCTTTAATCCGAAGATATAGCCAGGTTAATATTAAAAATGTTAGTAAAAATAAAATGATGTCCCTGTACTTTTCAGGAGAGCAGTAGAAAGATTGAAATTGGTGTCAAATTATAGAGATTTTTTAATTAAGAGGTTTTTCCTGGATATTATTTGTTTATATTTCTTCTAAAATAGGTAATGTTGCTCATTTAACAATTTTGATTATTTCCAAAAATAGCCGCACTTAAGCTCTTTTAAGACTAGAACCCAAACTGAGAGGAAGGGACTATGTAAACATATGACCTTTTTCATGTCAAAATAAATGAGAAATGTAAATTATTAGGAATGCAAAATGGATCTTAAACAATTATAGGACGGTTTACCCTGGTGCTTAAAGTTTTAAAAGGAAAGGGCATCAGCATGTGATAAAATAGCTAAAATACAAGTTACACCTTTTTAATAGCGAAGCATGGAAAGTAAACATATGATGGTTTGTAAGGAATAAAGTATTACATATTCTTAAGTCCTTTATTCTGTGTGTGCTCGATTCAAAAAGTACTTAGGACATTTGGTAGCGCTCTATAAATACAATCAGGAGGCTTATTTGACTTTAACCGTTTTACCAGATTGTAGAGAATTGTTTCCGCTTTCAGAATATATAAAAATCTCATTTTCACAAAAAATTGACTAAAGACCTTTTCCCTCCCGGCCACAGATATATATTTTTTTCTTCTGTGTTCTATATTGAAGAACTAACACATGGAATCCACCGCCGTGGACTAACGGTAGTACGTCTGACCGTGAAACGAACGGGCCCGAGTTCAAATCCTGGTTGGAGAAAGTTACCTGGTTCAATTTTTTTTGATTTCCCCCTCAACCAATCGAAGTAAAATTGCTGGGTAACTTTCGGTGTTGGACCTCGGACTCATTTCCATTTCCTCACTTTCATTATCATATAAGTTTCTTTTCTAGGTTTCGGACTTGCTCCGAAGTAGAGTCGGCTGCAGACTCCCGCCGGACTTGGACCACTTGGATATGTGGTCATCGTTTTTGGTGGTAACTGATAATAATAATAATCCGTGGCGCTACAGCCCGTGAAGGGCCTAGACCGACCAGCCGTCTGCTGGCCTCACGCCCACATGCTAAAGCAGAGGTGGACGATCATCCAACCAGAATGGAGGTATCGTGTGGTTAGCACGGTGATCCCCCCAGCCGTTATAACTGGTATTCGCAACCGGATTTCGCTACCTATCGTACCTCCCCAAGTGCATCACGATGCTGGGTGGGCACCGGTTCCATACACTGGCCGAAATTTCATGAGAAAATTTCTTCTCCCATGAGGAATCGAACCAGCGCGCATTCCGTAACGCGAGTCCTAGGCGGGATGCCTTAGAGCGCGACGCCACGGCGCGGGACGGTGGTAACAGATAAGTGGGTTATTTTACGACGCTTTATCAACAGCTATGATTTCTAGCGTCTGAATAATATGAAGGTGATAGTGCCGGCGAAATGAGTCCAGAATCCAGCGCCGAAAGTCACCCAGCATTTGTTCTCAATGGGTTGAGGGAAAATTCCGGAAAAACCTCAACTATGTATCTTCTTCCAACCAGGATTTGAACCCGGTCCCGCTCGTTTCACGATCAGGCGTGCTAACCGTTACTTCACAGCGATGGACTGGTGGTGGCGTTACACACCGTAGGCTCTTCACCGGCCTCTCTTCACCGGCCTCTCTTCACCGGCCTCATTGTAACTCTTACCGTTCATGAGAAAAAACACCCTCTTTGTATGAGCATTACTACTTGGTATAGTTAGAACAACTAGCCAGATTTTCCAAATTTATAACAATGATATTGTTTGATTTTAAACAGGTGAGCATTGAAACCCATTTCTGGCAACCATTATTACCTTCTACAAAGACTGCACATTTTAATTCATCTCTTGAACAACAAAATTCATCACATAAACAATCATCATTCACTGCAAAATCAAATGTTTAGAATAATGATTTTTACCTTATGCAAAAATAAGGGAGAAAAATGCTCGAAGAGAACAAAAATACCCGAGCCGGGAGGCTGTTAAAAATTAGGGGAAAATACGAGAGGGTTGGCAACCCTACACAGCCGAATCACAAAATCTACAAGATCATAACTCTGCATACATAAAAACGGTATGCACAATAAGCTCACTAGTGGCTAATTGCTAGCGTTCGGGACCTTCCGATATCATATAAAAATTTTGAAGCAAGGGTTAAATAAAGAACTAGAAATTACTTCTCATATAATTATTTCATAAGAAAGCCAGAAGAAACATTCCACATATTATTGAACATGTTCACTGAAAACTCAACTGCAGTATTTTTAGGCTCGTTATATTGGTACCAATATTATGATTGAAACAAATATCTCAGATTAATAAGAATGTTAATCAAATAGACAAGTACTTAATAACAATGAACTTACAAGCAGAAGACATGTCCTTTTTCAATTAGGATACTTGGTTCAAGAAAGTAAAATAAAAAGACTAGATGTAGCGGGAATATAATGGGGGGGGGCAAGAAGATTAATGTCTAATGATGATGCAATTGGACTGCTACGAACAAGATACCTATAGAAGAATAAAGAAGTGTATGTAGTATCTGTGAATTTAGAAAAGGCGTTTGACAGAGTTGACTGGAATAATATGATGGGGATTGGAAAGAGAGACGTCTGTTCACTAATCCTTATATGAACCGAGTCAAAGTCAGGATAGGAAAAGAAATGTCAGAAGGAAGTGAAATATGGAGAGAAGTACGTCAAGGATGCTCTTTATCACATACTCTGTTCAATATCTACTTGAAGGATTTAGTGAAGAACTGTTTTCAGAACATTGGAGGAGTAATAATAGGAGGAAGAAGAATAAATTGCATAAGATTTACTGATGATATGACATTATTAACAGAATAAGAGATGATACTAAGGGATATGTCACTAGAGGTAAATGACATCTGTGAGCAGTTTGGAAAATAAAACGAAAAGCATGGTCATAGGAAGAAAAATAAAGAAGGTAGGCCTAACATTGCGAATTCTAAATGAGGAAATAGAACAAGTGAACAGCTTCAAATACTTGGGATGTACTATAAGAAATAACATGAACTGCTGTTAGGAAGTGAAATAGAGAATAGTAATGACCAAGGAAGCTTTTGATAGAAAAAGTAGCACCTTGTATGGGTGTCTGGAAAAGGAACTAAGGAAGAGACAAGTGAAGTGCTTTGTGTGGAGTGTGGCGGCAGAAACATGGACATTACGACGAAATGAGGAGAAGCTACTAGAAGCATTTTAAATGTGGATATGGAGATGAATGGAGCGTGTGAAATAGACAGACAGAATAATAAATGAAGCTGTGTTGGAAAGAGTGGGTGAAGAAAGAATATTGCCGAAAGTGATCAGGAAGAGAAAAAGGAATTGGCTGGGTCACTGGCTGGCAAGCAAACATTCTGATGGGGACAGATAAAAAAGTTATTTTTTTTCCACCATGTTAATAATGTCAAAAGAAGTGCTTATACAAATTTTGGCCACTCGACTACAATTACGAGGGCCATAAAAATAAGTTCTCCAGGGCCCGTTAACAGAAAGAAAAACACAATTTCATTGGAAAAATTTATTGAAACAGACACAGAAATTGTTGAGCTATTTTAAAATATATTTCCCACCGGAAATGACACATTTGTCATATCACGGGATCGATAGAGAGGTGCAGACGGCTGTCAAACGCTGGTTCCAGGCGCCTGACTTCTACGACGCAAGGATAAAGAATTGATCCCATGGTATGACAAATGTCTCAATTCCAGTGGGGGATATGTTGACAAATAGTGTAACAATTGCTGTATCTGTTTTAATAAATCTTTCCATACAATTGTGCTTTTTTCTGTAAACGGTCCAAGAGAAAATCACTTTCTGGACTGCCTTGTAATTGTGGTCGAGTGGTCAAAATTTGTATAAGCACTTCTTTTGACATTATTAACATGGTGGAAGAAAAAGAAATTAACTTTTTTATCTGCCTCCATCAGAATGTTTGCTTGTGAGAAGAATCTGCCTACTGAAGAATGCACTGGAAGGAATGGTGAACGGGAGAAGCATTCGGAGCAGAAGAAGATAACAGATGATAGACAACATTAAGAAATATGGATCATATGCAGAGACAAAGAGGAAGGTAGAAAATAGGAAAGATTGAAGAAAGCTGGGTTTGCAGTGAAATATCTGCAATTTGGCAGAATACTATATGTATAAGAGCAAGAGGATATCCTTTTTCTTTTATTGTTCTTTCCCTATATTAGCGTTTTATTTAATAAGTCTGTATTGAAGACTTACGCAGAGACATCATTTTATTTTTACTTCAATTTTTATTGTACCTGAGTTTTTGAATGTACTTCACTATCACTACTGGTAAACTTCCAATCGTTCTCCACACAGAATCAAGGCCGCATATGAGTTACTGAGTATAGTATGTTCTAGAAATATGTTCGCGTTTTCCAGTGACGAAAGAGCTTTCAATATTGAATTATATTTTCGCACAGGTACTGTCGTCCGTTTGCTTACGTCGCATGCCGGTTTCCCCCACCCGCTTCTGCTCGCCCCTCTGTAAAGGCTAGTAGCTGGGCTGTCTTAGCTCTTTTCTGAAAACATTAATTTCCGTTAAGAATTGGACGTCTACGTAATATTATACGACTGTTTAATATAACTTAAATAAAACGACTTCGTTAAGTAATTGTCACGTGATTTCCCACTTTCTACGACCCTGCGACGGAACTACTTGGACGACCAGTAGATAGCATGTCTGAGTAATTTTATCTTTTCGGATCGGGCAGAAGTGAAGATTGAATTTACAGTACGTAAGGTATGTACTTTTTTTATAGAATAGGTACAGAATTATTTCAACATGAGTTACTAATACGAAGGACGAAACTGGTAATTGAAATTAGGTACAGTAGTCTATAGTGCGATAATATGCACAAAAGAACTGAAGCCTGTATCGAAATTAACGGCCACCATTTTCAAAAATGTGTTTAAATATCCATATTATAATTATTTTTCAATTTAACTTCATTCTCTATATTGTACGCTAAGGTACTGTAGACAGTATAATATACGCTGCATAATGAATAGGTCCGAATGGATAGCTCAATTCGTGAGGAAAAACTCTTATTGTTAATACAGTACTGTATTTTGATTAAACGAAAACTTAATGAAATATATCAGGCACAAAATCGCGATATTTCCTAGTTTACGTAAATAGATGAACTGCTTTTCTTCCCTCGTATACCTAGTAAAGTGATAAGCCAGTATCATCGAACTCCAGTCGTGGAAGGGGGTAAGTTAATCCAAAGGTATAACCAGGTTAATATTAGAAATGTTAGTAAAAATAAAATGATGTCATTGTATGAAGAATATTATACATTTTGAATTGAACTTAATAGTTCAAATTACATACTTGAATAGTAAGAAATTCCACTTGAGATTTGTGCTACAATGACGCTCTGCTCTGGATCGACCAAATATGACTTAAAATAAGATACAGGTTTTGAACTTGCTGTTTATACGATTTCATGAGAAAGCGTTACCATACAGCTTTGAAACAAACTGTACCTCGTCAGCGAACTGAAATCAGGATCTGGTAGGTACTGGACAGCAGTTGAATCTCGCAGTGACACATTAGATCCGACTCCACGCGTATTTGTTGGAATAAAATGGCAGGTACTAATTTAAATGACAATGAAACCAATTATTACTGCTTCTGGTTATTTCTCTTTTTTTATAATAAAATGTTTTTTTCATCATATCTCTATTTTATAATTACGCCTCTCTAAATATTGTCAGTTAAAAGGTTATTTTGCTGTAAATTATGCAGAAGAGCGGAAAAAAGACAAAAAAGTGACCACAATAGATTGCTTCTCATGGGACTGGTTTTGTTCATTGAAAACCATTATAACGTGTTTAAAAACGCGGCTGGGCTTCCACTAGACATGTATGAACGATGTGATCATTATTTACAAGTCTTATAATAATAGTAAATCCAAACTCCCTACCCCCTCAACACGATGAATCAGCTTTGCGAAATAATATTATAGGGACGGTTTCAATAATGAGATATCCTATCTAGCTGGACTATATTTTTTTGTACGGTCGGTGCCTGCAATCAACGTCAAATTTATTGTGGTACTTGATCACATAAAAAGCAATTGAAAACCCTCCCTCCACCCCTCATATCTGTTCGTATCTCACCCCACTGTGCTGACACAACAACCTGAACACCATGGCTAGTTATCTCAACCAGTCATTCATTTTCAAGAGACATTTTTATGGTACCAGTTTTAATTCGCTGATTAGACAGCAGCAGTAGAATTGAGTGGGCTGTATTATTATTTTTTTTCACAGCAAATGTCGTTTGTTTTAACTAAAATCACAGGTGTAATTGGTAAAAATAGATTTACCCTCCTCCTATACCTAGCCACCCCCTCAATAAAAAAAACTTCAATGGAAATATATGTGTTGTTCATATCGTTGTTTCGTTCCGGGGGAAACTGAAAGCAATTTAATAATATATGGTGTGTTTCAAACAGTATTTCACAAAGGCGAGAAAAGCAATGCGGAGTTTTTAGCTAGAGTGTAACTTTCCACAGTGATTTGATTCAATGGAGGGTTGATTCTTTAGAAAGCTACGAACAAGTAACTGAGGATTGTGTTTCCGCTATTGAAAGGTTAATACAAATAGCTGCAATGTACTTCATTGTTATTATTTTTTAATTTACAGTATTAGGGCTACTTATGTTACTTGAAGGTTGTAGAAGTTGTTTTTAGTAAATTATACAATATATTTCAGAGACTGTGTTACAACTTGTAGGGCTGGCAGTGTAGGTTATAAGTAGGGACCGGATTTTTATGTAATATCAAGGTGTGAAATATGTACATATTTATGTAAGAAAAATAAGCTGAATATGTACCAAAATATGTAAAATCATGAAAATATTTAATCTCAATATCTGCGCTGGTTTGTATTGTTAAGCCTAGATATTTGTAGTCTGTACAATTTTTAATTTTCTGTTCTTCATGACGATTTCTGCTGTTTCTGGTGCTCTTCCGCCGCTTCTGAGTATCATCATTTCTGTCTTGTTCACATTTATATCAAATTTGTTTCTATTGCACCATTTTACCATGATGTTTATTGTTTCTTGTAACTTTTTAAGGTCTTTAGACCCTACTACTATGTCGTCAGCTTATGCGTATGAGATTATGCCATTCTTGATTTTTACAATACAAAGTAGTTGTATGAGAAAAGTGTCTTTTGTTCATTCATATTTACAGTGGGCGGTAAGGAGTGAGTGCCTCTTTTACTTCCTGGACTTAGATGTTGTTTCATCCCGAAATATATCCTTTCTCGGGTAGGTAAAAAGACTTATTTCAAATTGTAAACTTCCTTTGCCTTTTAAAGAAGTAAAAATGAATGAAACCTCCAAATACGTAGATTTATGTAATACCAAGCCATAATATGTAATGTTGGATAAATATGTAAAAATATGTAGTATCAAATTTTAATATATTAATGGTAATTACAAGATTCGCAAAGATTTGTTATTTATATACAGTAGGTTCAAAGAAATATAATATGTAATTACATAAAAATCCGGTCCCTAGTTATAAGAAGCAAATTTGAAAATAGGAACACTTGTCCAGAAATGCATCGATTAGGAGTTGAAACTATAGATAACACTAACATTTCAGAGAATAGTATCAATTCTCTATTGTGTGTGCATATTGAGATTCTTATCGTACAGGGAGATTTAAATGCCAGGTCGGTGTTAATTTGTAGAATCTGGAAGATTTCACTGACGACGGAGTGTAGGCTACAACACTACCATAACGGCGGTCGAGACACAGACGCGAAGAGCCGTTTGGTCATTTAGAAACTGGGGATACGGTGATCTGTCAGCTGTATTTTGAGTCAGTTTACCGCATTTTTCACTGTAGGGACTGACTTTACCAACCCCGGAACTTGAAATCTTTTTAACATAACGGAGAATTTTCTAGAGAGAAAGAAATAATAGTAAGGTAAGCTACGTCCAGTTTCTAAATAATCGAACGGCTCTTCGCGTCTGTGTCTCGACCGCTAGCGCGCTAGTGTTCCCTCCTGGTAGCCCGGGTTCGGTTCCGGGTAGATGTGATGGAATTTATGGTCGACAACAGATGTTACTGAAGTTTTTTCCCAATCCTCCCCAACTTCACCTCATTTCTACTATCATCTGCAATAGTTAAAAATCTTGAGGCTAGTATTAGGCCTATAGGTTTCCGAAGCTAATATAGGAATGACTCGGAACTCCGGGCCTTGGGACTTCTCAGGTACTCGTCTGAGGATGGGATTGACTCTGTCAAGTCTGAGGGAGGATGGCCCACCTTTCAACATTAAATTCACGAATGCCACCCAAGCTTCTTGTCGGGCATCAACAATCATCTCATATAGGGCGCACAATAGACCAATCAAACCTAAATACAAAGAACCGTTTCGGGTTTGGACCTCGAAAATTCAAGTCAGATGGTAAATTGTGATGTAGGTCTACATAGCCTGTATTAGTTAATGATAAATATAAAGATTTCTGAAGTATAACAGGGCGAGTTACATTTCATTTTATACCGTATTTATTTTTGTACAGTTTGAATTGATAGCTACATTTTGGTAGATCACTTATTTGTTTTTTTTTTTTTTAATAGTAGGGCTATGTAATCGTGTACTAACTTTCGAAGGGGTTTCCGAACTAATGTTTGAAAGGCTTATAAAAGTCCCGGGATCGACTCCAAATACATGTAAGAGCGTTGCCACCGACAAATGATCTTGATGCGTCAGGCTTCTGCAACTTTATAGCGGTTTCCTCCCTTCGACGTGTCCTGATAAGTAGAGAGCGCATTTGGGGTTTGTAAGCCGTAACATTAACTGCAACATCTACTACAGGTACGGCCATAAGTAGTTTGTAAGGGAGTGCAGTGTACTGTCTTCATACAGCCAGAACCACAACTAAACTTGGCGATACAGTCGTTTGAGCTACTCGTACATATTTCTAGTGTTCAGTGAATGAGCTTTAAAATATAACCACGTATTGTTAACTTTTCACATTAAGTTTCCAAGTGTGTTACAGAATTATAATACACATATTTAGAATGAATTTAGGGCCTATATAGTCTAGTTAGCCACACAGAAAATGTATATATTATTATCTTACTTTGCACTACTTTACCTTCCTTCATGGTTGCATTTGTTGCAATGAAGAAGAATATTTTCATTAAGGATTGAGACGTGAACCTCTTACGATTTTCAGTTAGGCAGTGTATATACTGCGAAAAACTTCTCTCTACAAAGCTTGATGTGACAGGGGCGAATTTAAAATATGATCTCTACCGATACATAATTATTTTAGTCTATTTCGCAATGCAAATCTAATATAAATTCTTAAAATTATGAAAAAAAAATAAAGAAAAACAAACATAAAATTAAGGAAACTAGATTTATGAACATAATAAAAGCACAGTCTAGTATATACGGTCATGAAGCTTGAGTTGTGAGGGTGCTAGGAACAATAGACTGTGCCGGTACTATTTTGCATTATCTGTAATGAGGCGATATTAACGATCCTGGTGTTTAGCAACTATCTATGGATGCATATTTACTACGTATTGAGCTTCGTGACTGTATATACTAGACTGTGGTAAAAGTATAATACGTATATATATATATATATATATATATATATATATATATATATATATATATCTTTAAGACTAGGTATATTTCTACTAATATAAATATGTATTTGCAGCTGTGTACTTGAAAGAGTTTCATTTGTCAAAACAAAATTAATGGTTCAGTGAACTTGTAAACATTTATATGCTTAAGTACTCTTTGTCCCTTGTGGCAGGTCACAAATGGTGAGAAGATTTCTAAATTTCCAATTTCCATTTCCTCTCGATAAAATTGTCCGTAGGGAAGTGTTGAGGTCGGAACCCTTCAACAGATAACTACAGCTTCAAATACCGAGACTTATTTGCTTTCAGCATATCTCACCGATGTTTTGGTATAAAGGTAAACAAATGCTACGAAATTAAGTAAAGTATTATGGAAGAATGAGAAGAATTACGGTGGTAAGTAAAGAAATGCTGTACGTAGAGCAGATGTACGAATGAAGAAGTGAAGACGTGTGGATGAATGTGAAAAACTAAGAGAGGAAGTTAAGAAATGTGGCAGCAAGTGTAGAAGTTCAGGAGTAAGCAAAGAACTTCCGAAGAATGGTAAATAAATGCTACGAAATCACGCCCACTACCATTGAGTTGCGAGCGTAAAGTCAGTGTACATAAGAGATACAACTCCACTCACAGTCGTGACGTCCATAAAGCACTCTATGTAGTAAACTTGTATTCTCTCAATACGCACTCCATTTGCGCTCTTTACTGATAAGTAGAACTGAAGAAAAGTATTGGTATCAGTTATAGTAAATAATTTCTGTTTACAAAATGCGTCTCGTTGCCGGGAGTCTCTACTGTCCGTAAGGAGCAGAGAAAGTGAATATTCGGCACTCCTCAATAGTAGACCTGCTTAAGCGACGTAAAGTTGTTTCAGAATGCCGAACAAAAATCCAACGAAGAACAGATAATAAGGCGACTGAATTCAGCACATGAGAAAAATTTGTTTGATTTCATTGATAACAATGATAGTTTTTATAAATGTTAATTAATTTGAAAAACAAGTAATCCTGTACAGCTCATGCATTTTGTCAAGACACTTGCGATGTGCAGTAGGGGAACAACGTTTCTGTTAAGGGGTAGGAGTAGAAGGGAAGGTCGGGCGTGTAACTACCGAGTTCAAGGCAAAGGCTAACCCATTCCCCTATAATTCGTAAGTAGACTCATCCGATCTCGTGCGCAGCTCTGTAGGAAGAGTGGGGGAGTGTCTGGACATAATGCATGAGCTGTAAATGTAAATTCTATTATGAGTTCATTCATATGGAGCAGACTGTACATGCAGCCGCTACCGTAACAAGTCGAGCGCGCACACAACCATTTTGTAAACAGAGCTCTACATACGATGCAGCTTAGCCTATAATCAATACTTTTTTCAGCCCTACTGATAAGTTATGTAATGCTTTTCGACGTCTCCCTTCAAAATTCTTGAGATTTCTTTCGTAGAATGGTAAACCTCAGAGTGAGACAAGTGGCCATCAAGCTTGGTGCCTGTATGAATATTCTTCTTTCATGATATCCTTTCCAAGGACGCGAGATTGTGCGTAGGCTTACCTTTTATAACTTTTTTATAGCTCCTTGCCTTGTCATTGCCATTCTCAACGGCAAAACTATAACAGAAAGGATACACTAATTTCCATTTATCTGCCGGGAATTAAATCCAGGTGTAGGCCTACTGGATTTTTAGATAGGTAGATAGAAAACTATCGATGGAATCATCGTGAATGACAGCATTAATTTGTTGTTTATAATGATTTTTTTTCAAAGACGTCCTCGCATCTTCATGGTATAAGTGATAAATCTAGAACAGCGGTGACCAAAGTGGGTGTCGCGATTACATCGTGTAATCACAGACATTCAAACGGGTACGAGGAGTTTCCTGTACATTGCTGTGTTTTTCATTCACGTACTGAAGGCAAGCAGTGGCGGTATCATGTCGCTCTACAAACTCTGTCTCTACAAGCAGTAATAGGTGGTTTTGTAAACAATGAGAAGGAGTACTTTTCTGTTGTTCTGTCGGACAAAATGTAATACAGTATGTTTACTTTGCTCAACGGTTCAATTAGGAGTAAATAGAAACATTAAATGCTTCTCTGAATAATGTATTATTATTATTATTATTATTATTATTATTATTATTATTATTATTATTGACCACTAAGTATATGTTTCTATAATTCTTTTGTACGTGCTTGAATATTGATATTTTTAGATTTTCTCCCTAGAAGGATAAAATTATTTGGTTTTATCTCAATTTTAATCTTCTTAATCTTTAGACGAGGGTAACTATTTATTAGTTATTCATTTAATAATAATAATAATAATAATAATAATAATAATAATAATAATAATAATAACAATGATACTTACTTACTGGCTTTTAAGGAACCCGGAGGTTTATTGCCGTCCTCAAATAAGCCCGCCATTGGTCCCTATTCTGAGCAAGATTGATCTAGTCTCTACCATCATATCCCACCTTCCTCAAATCCATTTTAATATTATCTTCCCATCTACGTCTCGGCCTCCCCAAAGGTCTTTTTCTCTCTCTCCCAACTATAATAATAATAATAATAATAATAATAATAATAATAATAATAATAATAATAATAATATAATAATAATAATCATCATCATCATTATTTTATTGGCCACCGGGTGCTTGCCCACTTGCAGTGTAAATAAATACATACATACATACATCATCATCATCATCATCATCATCCACAGGCCTTTCGACCTATTCCGTCCTCTCAAAGAAATTGATCTCTCCATCTTTTCGTAAGTCTTCCTCTGTCTCTCTTGCCTTTAGGTTTGTACACGAGAATCTTTTTAGGGATATGGTATTCTGGCATTCTTTGTACATGTTCATAGTATTTTACTGTTTAAATTGTATATGTTCAGTTCGTCTCTTATCATTTCATTATATTGTCTGTCTGTTCTTCTGTATCCAGCTACCGATCTCAAAAATCTCATTTAATAATATTAATACAGAAAAAATCGATTCAATATTATGTGAAAGGCATATATATATATATATATATATATATATATATATATATATATATATATTTGACTTTTATAAGTCAAATTTTACTTGTTTTTCTTATCATTGTAATTTTTTCATATTCTCACGTCATATTTCGATGTTACTTGTCCATCTACGTCTTTACATGAAAAGCTTAATATCACGCAAGTCTGACCTGAAGATGCTATTATAATAGCGAAAGCGCTAGTCAAAGATACGTTCATGTAACCTAATGTAATATTTTGTATTTTTAATAGACAGTTATTGAAGGACCTTTGATATTTATTTCTTTCAATATTATGTGCCAACGAACTGTTAAACGCCAGAAATTGATACGTCTTAAATCATAGCCAGGAAGAGAAAGATGAGATAAATAAATGAAAAGAAGTCAGCTACCCAATGTGGTTTGAAATATCTCGTGCTCTAAAACCTTTTAATAGAACAGAATTTCTCGAAAGAGTAATTATTAAATACCTTAAATAACTTGTCCATAAGAACTTTTTAATTTTGAAAAACTACGAATTTCTCGACCAAGTATCGAGAGAAGAATCTAGAAAATTCCTGATTGTAATCAAGAGAAAGGTTAAAAAAAGGAGCAAAAAAAAATCGTATATTATTCACTGGCTCTTGATGACAGCAGTGACACTACTGATACAGCAAAGCTTGAGATTTTTATCCGCGGGTTTGATCAAAATGTTAGTGCAGGAACCACCACTGGTTGTAGTTTTCATGCCAAGTACGTTTCCTCCGTCTCCTTACTTCATAGGCTGTCTGTCGCATGTAATCCCTGCTGATCTAAAAGGATGCTTAGTTGGACAGTACAGTATATTGTGTATGGTGTAATGATGGACGCTGCCACTCGGTTCCTGTTGACATTGGAAGTGACTCGCATCGTGATCGCCTATTTGATCTGGATCGAGATCGCCGCCGCCCTCATGCCGGCGGCACAACTACAGATTACAACCCATCCCCCACTCTCCCTCTCCCCTCTCACTCGCCGCTCTGGTAATTGGGGCCGCATTTAGTTAGAAGTCTAAAGTGGAAACCTGCTGGACATGGGACGATCAAATGAAGAGAGGCAGCTAATGCCTAATGGCAGAAGAAAAGTCGTATTGAATTTACTGAAAGGACGGGTTCGGAGTGTTATTCAAATCCACGATAATTTTATGTGCTTATGATGTGTACTTCTTTCTCCTTCCCTCTAACCCATTCACTTCCTCCTTCATCGAATCCGAAGGAAATTATGGGGACAATGGATTAAATCCCATGTCCAATCAATTTTAAGTGCCATAGTGTCGTGTTCTAAATGAATCCAGCAATCGAGGCGTCTTTTATTCCGAAGAAAGACGATTGTTGGAGTGGTTCGTTCTCTGAAGGAAATGGAAGAAATTATTTTTCTTAGCAATTTCTTCAATTCTTGAAATAACTTCAAGGTTTGATATCTCACTAGCATAGGAGTAAATCTTAAATTACGAGCGCAATATAAGAAGCAAGATGTCATTAGGAAGAAATCCCTTCCAACCTTAACAAGCTCTTAATACTGCCCACTTCACTCACGCACTGTGGATTTCCGAGCCCTAGATGTTCTTTTTAATGGTGAGATGGTAACTAAAATACATCTCTGGTTTGTTGGGAAATTATTGTCAAAGATTTTTAGCTCGCCTTTTTTGTTTCAGTATTTTCATTGTACAAGTATACAGAAAGTATTGTGATCCTGCGAAGTTGCAAGCCACGATTTTAGCATACCTGATACAGATAAATTCTTTTTTTCAAGAGTTTAAACTTACTCAAGTCTTGCTGAGACTAACGGAGGTGTACGACAAGAATTCTTTCTTTCACCCAAAGTGGCAAAACGAATATCAGATATTCCAGTCTCAAGAAAGACACAACTTAATTACCGTACCTTATTTTTTGCAGACAAACAGGTAATCATATCAGACACTGAAGACAGTTTATAGAAAGCCGCATTTAGATTAAACATACTGATAACAGAATATGGTCTAAAATATAAATTAAAACAGGTACAATTGGACGGAGTTTCGCAATAACAGACCCACCGACAATTTGAAGGAAAAAAAAAAAAGAGAGATTTGTACAAATCTGTTGATGGCTAATTTAACTCAGAAAAAATCAAGAATGCGATATCTGAATTTTGCTGCTATTTATAAGTAAAAATTCGTTTATTGCATAAAATTCATTTATTTATTTTGCTTTGAAATATTAATTCAGCTGCTGGCCTCTTCTTAAAAATCAGTTAACCTTTTTTTGGTATTATTTGTGCTATTTTTTGTAGTAGTATGAATGTTATAATACTTCTTGAATAACATGTTTTATAAAAAAGACCGATTTATTTCAATGGCAAATATCTCGAAACAGGTTTTTGGCGCTTGGTCTATTCTTGCGTAACTCGTCCAATTACAATTAAAGTACTTTGCCCATTAGGAAGCAAAATCGTTATCGAAAATCAAGTAATAGAACAAGTATACACATTTAACTATTTGGGAAATATTATCTCATAGGAGGAAGAAAAGATATCAATAACAAACTGAACAATTAAAAAAAATAATAGGCGTAATAAATAGAATATTTAAACCAAATACAGCATTGAACAAAACTAAAATCAAATTATACAACACCCTGGTTCTTTACTCCTCTATATGGCAGTGGATCTTGGATCATCAGGGCAGCAGACGAATACATAATTAGAACAGCAGAAATAAGATTCATGAGCAAAACGGTCTGTTACTTTTGATCAGACAACAAAACCATAGTTAAATAACCAAAAATGGGAAGAAAGAAGGAAAATTCCGCATACCGACATTATGATTACCAGGCAACATTCAATATATCCATAGAAATAATATATAACTGCATACGTTCCCCTCATCACTGAAACTTGCACAGTAACATCACAGTCTAGTATATACAGTCACGAAGCTTGAGTTTATGGGGATACTAGGAACAATAGACTGTGCCGGTACTATTTCGCACTGTCTGTAATGAGGCGATAGTAGCGATCCTAGTGGTTAGCAACTATCTATGGATGCATATTTACTACGTATTGAGCTTCGTGACTGTATATACTAGACTGTGGTAACATTAGGCTATAATGAGAGTCGTATTGTTAATCAGAGCTTATTCTCAATCAAGTTTTCTATCACTTTATAAAGCGACATAACCACAGCAGTTTTGTAACCAGAAATACTTCTATTCCTTAATATATACATTTAGAAATAAATTGTAAATTATTATTTTGAAAAAGTAACAGAAGAAATTAGCGTTCCCAGAGGAAACTTATGCCATTCTCCCTTTTTTCTCCATTTTAGATTTCATTTTGAACTTTAAATTCGAAGCTAGTTGTCAGTGTGGTATCAGTTATAGAATACAGTAGGGTAAGGTGGTACATTATGGATATAGGTACAATAGGGATCACGCTAAGATTAGCGTAATTTTCTACAAGACTATTGTTGGTAGAACTGTTTTAAGCAGTGTGTCAAGAAGGAGGATCCTTGTTGTGTTTATCGTGTGAGTTTCAGTACAGCTGTGCCTTTCATTGAAGCTCTACAATTTATTTTGCATAACAAGGTAAATACTTGCACATGGAAGATACTCAACTTATAAAACTGCACAGTATTTAAGTTCCTAGTGTAGCTTCAAACATAGCAGAATCATTTTCCCTTTTATGCAGTCTTATGTTGCCTTGAAATAGACGACTGTAGGTGCAAGTGCTGTCACCTATTGTTGCATTGTAACAATGAATGATCCCCATACATTTAACATTACTAAAGTACAATATGGATCAGTAGTCTAGGTACAATATGGATATAGCCTAGTAGTACAAATGGGATCGGGAGAAGTTAGACGATTATTTTTTGTTGTTATTATTTTGATATATAGTCCTACGCGTATATTTTATATATTACAATTTTTTTTCGTTTTGTTGTTGGTTTTAATATTTTTTTCTTACATGTTCATGGGTAGATGTCAAGGGTAAAAACAGAATCTAAATGCAGACGAAAGTGGAAGCTATCGGTGATGAACACTGCAATTAAGAGCGTCAAGGGAGGGTATTTGTTTATCCGTGAGGATTTCGAGTTACTTTTACCGCACTCCATAGAAAACTGAAGCTTGAAGAACAGAGAGCTATTGGGTGAAATCTCCGTGTAGGAGATGCAGTAGTCTTGGTTTAACACCTCTTCAGGTGAGGCAAGCCGCATTTAACTTCGCAGAGGGAAGTCAGGTGAAACACCCATGGAATACGGAGAACTGAGTTGCAGGGATTGATGGTTTCTCGCATTTCTAACGAGGCATTCAAATTCGAGTGTAAGGGAACCCGAGTGTCTATCACGTGCCAGAGCTCAAGGATTAAATAGGCAATCAGTTGCGCATTTTTTCGGCAACTTTAAAGAAGTTACGGACCAATTTGAATTGTGTGACAAGCCTTATAATGTGTCCTTTATGGATGAGTGTGGTTTTCCACTTAATACCAGGCCTTCTAAGATAGTATGTCAACAGGGGAAATGAAAAGTTGTTGCTATTACCAACGCAGAAAGAGAGGAAAATGTAACCATCGTTGCATGTTGTAACACATCCGGTGGATTCATCCCTCCAATAGTCATTTTTGAAAGTGTTAGGAAACACCCAGAATTTCAGGACAGCTTGTCTCCAGGCTTGATAGTGGCAATGAGCGAGTCAGGGTACATAAATGAAAATCTCTTCTTGGCATGGTTGAATCACTTCAATACATACAAAACCCCAGGCAGAGTCTTGATAGTTCTGGACAATCATTCAAGCCATGTGAGTTTGTGCAAGCCTTGGAATATTTTCAGATGAATGAGATGAATTTTTAGGGTTACCACCACATAGCACTCATGTCTTAGAACCATTAGACAGAACATTGTTTAAGTCAATGAAGACCAAATATCATAAGAATGTAACTGAATGGATTCATCCAAATGAAAATCTGTCGAAGAAAAGATTCTGTCACATATTCAACATGGCTTGGAACAGCACGGATTCCGTAGGTGCAACTGTTAAAAGGTTTTCAATGTACTGGGATATTCCCATTCAACGATGACATTGTTCCGGAGGAAAAATTTGAACGTCTGTATAATCAAGTAATGATGCCGAAAATAATGCTGGTCATGCAACCTCTAGCACTAGTAGGCCCCAAACCTCTGGAGAGTCCTCAAGCAGACACAAATGCGACCAAGCCTATAGTTTCAGGAACTGGATCACCCACCAAAACTAGCGGCAACTTCTCAAGTCACAACTTCTCAAGTCATAAAAATTGTTTTTCGTCACCAGAGGATACCATAAAACATTTGTTGCCTTCTCCACCTAGAAAGGAGTCGTGCCGAAAACGGAAACTGCAGACCTCTGTCCACTTTCCTTCTCCACAAAATATTGACACCACTCGTGTTAAGATATGTGGCAATGAAAAATCCAAGGCGAGAAGCGCAACAGTGCTAAAAGGAAGTGTGTTGGTGTCATCAAGGAATCACCAAAAAGAAAAGATATCTGTGAATTCTCTTTGCTGAATTATTATAGTCCGGAATCCATAAGGAAAGAGGACTGGATTTGTTGTCAAGGGTGCCAAATGTGGTATCATGAAATCTGTTTAGGTAGAAAAGGTAAAAAACAGTTTATTTCGTGGCAAATACCAGTGATTCTATATGTACTATGTAGGGATCCGAATTATACCCACTGAGGTACATTATGGATAATTTTTTGTTAAATGTAATTTATTTTTCAGTGCTTAACTTAAGTGAAGTAATTTTGTTTAAACACTTGTATCATATCAGAAAATGTCCAAAGATTAAGTAAACATAAAATCATAATGCACAGACATGCATGTTAGTTGGAACAATAAAATCTGTCTTTAGTGATCCATAATGTACCACCTTACCCTATAGCTACTTAAAACACTTCGTAATATTTCTGACTCATATGAAGTATTTGATTACTCATCGACACTATGCTTTGCTTTTCTCATAGCTGATATATGTATGTAAGTTACATGTCGAAATTATAATGTTTACAGGAAGTACTTGCGTACCGATACTTAATGTCTAGGGACCAGTGTCCCTTACGCGCTGACCTAGTTTCACCTCTGCGCTTAGCTATTGTACAGAATTTACAGCTTTAATTAATAATATGCCTATATTCGAAGCACTCAATATAAGCACAATTTTACCAGACAAGAACTTAAATTGTAGCCTACCTATATTAGTACGAAAATTAACCGTCTTCTCTTCATATTTAGAACAATCAAACACCTGCAATTGGATATGAATTTTATGTGTTTGGTCATCTCAACATCATATGTAAAACACTACAAAGAAATAGTGAATTAGCATATTCCACATTATGGGATAGGCTATGTTGTGCATTGTAATAGTAGGCCTAATATTGCGATACAAGGCCTAATATTGCGATACAAGTGTGATAAGTGCGTTATTATCAGGTTCCTTTCTAGGGTCACCTAGTCACCAGATCGAAGTTTGGGACGCACGTAGTGTAAATAGCGTCATGAGCCGTGGGGTAGGTGACACTGGAGAATACAGTTGGTTTCGTAACAAAGTGCATTACCGTCATTCTTATTGCTACTTGTCTTGAGTCCGTGTGATCACCATACATATTTAAGATCCTGCGAGCAAACAAGTATATTTTATTTTATTTATTTAATTAATTATTTATTTAGGCCATATCCATATTTGTGTTGTTTCATTATGTATTTCACTTCTGGTAGTGTGGAAGAGTGTAAGTAAGTAAGTAAGTAAGTAATAAATAAATAAATAAATAAATAAATAAATAAATAAGTAAGTAAGTAAGTAAGTAAGTAAATAAGTAAGTAAATAAGCAAGTAAGTAAATAAATAAGTAAATAAGTAAATAAATAAGTAAATAAATAAATAAATACATTTATGAATGAATGAGGAACATGTCGAAAATTAAGAGCACCAAGCGTTCCCTTCAGAGCGAACTATATTTTATTTATTTTATTATTGGGTTATTTTACGACGCTGTATCAACATCTAGGTTATTTAGCGTCTGAATGAAATGAAGGTGACAATGCCGGTGAAATGAGTCCGAAGTCCACCACCGAAAGTTACCCAGCATTTGCTCATATTGGGTTGAGGGAAAACCCCGGAAAAAACCTCAACCAGGTAACTTGCCCCGACCGGGATTCGAACCCGGGCCACCTGGTTTCGCGACCAGACGCGCTGACCGTTACTCCACAGATGTGGACCAGGGCGAACTAATAGAGAAGTTCGGAAAGGAATATTTTCTTATTAAAGGGAAGAAATTACTGCATTTTGCAAATTGCGTTCTTTGAAAAACACTGTATAGGTAATAGCAAAAGGCACATGGAGAATATTAAATGACACAGAACAGGTCTTCAATATCAAAATCAGACATATAAACTCAAAAAGAATATTCCTTCGAGATTTGTGTATAGCCTGATGTTGGTATATATCAACATCCCTTTCAGCAAGGTCGAAAAATATAGGCTTATTTCAAAGCTTTTCCGAAAAACTTGTTTTGAGTGAAAATAGGAGATGCTTTTCTCTTGATACATTACGAATGTGCCTTGTAATTCGGTGCAATGAATTGTGAAGAAATGTATTTTATGTACCGTATATTTTTCCTTTTCTTCTCACACTAAAAAATGATTATTTTTATGTTGTTAAAACGTGTATAGTGTAATGTGAATTGAAATGTGTAATGTTAGGAAATTATTTTCTGTACTAGAAATGCACCGTATATATTAAATCTGTGATTGTGAACATTTATTTTATGCCTTATTGTGACTGAACGTTTAAATGTTAAGGCAAGGTATGTGAGACGAATATAATAATACATTTAGCTTCCCTCATGAAAAGATTGCCAGATTTGACAAAGTGTATTACATATAATTTGGAAACACACCTAAAAGGTAAAATTATATACCTGTACCTGAGGAAGTGTAATATTATAGTTACTTATTTGTTTGTTTTCAGTATTAAAGCCCAAAACAATGACTGGAAAACATCACATTTACTAGTAAATGTACAACTATATTACTTCAATAAAATAATAATCGGTATTCGATCGACTTGTGCTGTATTAAAAACAATCAAGCAGCCTACTATGATTGCATTCTGTAAGTAATCAATTCGATTATGTTTTATCATTGTGCAAATGACTCGATATCAGCCACGATTTGGATATAGATATACATGAATATTATATTTTAATAACCATTGACCTCATTGTAATACATATGCGCATACTTTACATAGGAGAAACACTGACTTAAAAATGCATCTCTTACAAAAATTAGTTTTTGTTGCATGGGCCCATTTTCCACTGAGCTCCTCAATTACAAATTCCATCACGACTCACCGGGAATTAAACCCGGACAACCTAGATGAAAGACCAGCGCTCTAGCATTTAAGTCGCAGACGCGGGTCTCCGTTGTCGGAGTCCTTCACTAAATAGAAGTGCGGTCGCTGTTTCTTAGTTAGCATCATAAATGAATGGTTCAGAACCATAGTGGGCCAAGCGCCATTTACTGAAGACGTAGAAAACAAGGGTTAAAATCAAGTTATTACCATAATTCAATGAAAACATTTAGCAAGTAATATAAAGTATAAACATTAAAACTAAATGATATGTCAATCTTCATTAAACTATGGTATTCACTTAACTTTAACCCTTGCTTTCTCCATTTCTAATAAATGGCGCTTGGCCCATTATGGCTCTGAACCCTTCAAATGTAAACCTAATCAAAGGTTTGTTACATAGTGGCTCTGAGTTTTATTGCATTGTGCTACGAGTATTATGTACACTAAGTGAACGTCGGATTACGAATCTTGAATAAAGATTCCATTTCTCATATGTGTGTTGTTTCTTGGGAGCGGCCTGTAAGTTTGATAGTAGAGTTGTCGTTTATCGGGGGGTGGCTTACCCTGTGGTGCAGCTTATCTGCAGCCGGTCAGTTTCCTGGTCTTGATGACGCTCGCAGGAAATGGAGAAACTTGCATTAGGTCGCCACATCCAATGATATAGCGACGTTTCTCAGACCCTGGCCACTATGCAATTTCCTCACTCTCCCAGATAATCGCCGATCTTCCCGCCAGAACGGGTCTAAATCATGGACTTCCTGTTTGTTAGAGTCCTTACCCTTACAGTTGAGTTAGCTCAATCAAAACGGATGACCAAGGTTCTATTCCCAGTATGTTACATACTTTCAAAGCCATACTGGAATCCTAATAAAATAGATCTCATTTATGGATATTTCTTATGTAAACGGTGGGCGATATCTTCGTCTGTAAACACTTTACATAGTATTCTGTACTTGTTGAAATTCATTCAGATTTCAGAAAGATTTTAAGTTTTTCAGTCGTTCGTTGCGACAGATTTCCAACGTTTCAATATGGTTTCCAGGTTAATTTTGTCCACTCCTGATATGTCGTCTGCACTACTGAGACCAAATAACTGGAACTTTTTATATGGATCTTTCAATACCGATACCATTAAAACATCTTCTATTAGTAATTTTGTGACACCTACAGCAAAATTGAGACCACTTATTAATACGAATTTAATGTACCTACGAGTCTAATGGAATATTACTCAGATTAACTGTAGTTTTGAAACGAAATTGTTGATCAAAATAAGAATGTTTATTGTAAAGTTTCTAAAAATTTCTTGCTATCTGTCAAGGGTTTTAAGACGAGTTCTTTTATAGTTTCCGTGGGTTACCCTTTCAATTAATAATTGATATTCAATGAACAAAACTTATGGAGAAACAATTTCGTAAATCTGGTTTGAGATTTAATCCTAATTTTTTTCTTGTAAAATTCTATTTCTCTCAATAAAGCAAAACTTGTTCAAGAGTAGTCTAGATTTTATTCGTGGCAATATTTGACATAGTGTAAATGCAAGAATTCTGAGATTGCTCGTCACGGAACCTGTCCAAGAATGTTTGGATTTTACATCACGATTTTTATGTTTATTATTTACAACACAATTTTTATTGCAATTTTTTCAGAGTTTCGGAACTAGTTTCAACTACAAACTAAATAGATTTAATAGAAAAAAAAGAATTACTAGTTATATGGTTTATTTTCGCTCTGGCTCCCCGATCACGTGCAGTTTTTTTTGTATCCGAGGCTTAGAATATTTTTGGGGAATTGTTATAAACTATTTTAATTTTTACATATCGTTGGCTAAGAATGAAAACCTCGTATTTCAGTTTTCTGAAAAACTGTTTTTTTTTTTTTTTTTTTTTTTTTGCTTAATCGGAAGATAATCTCGCAACTCATCCCTAAAAAGTGTAAAAAGAAACTGTTCCCGTTTCTAATTTAAAAGATAATTTGGTAAATTATGTTTAAAAATATAAAAATGAAGTCTACAGACAGTTTCTTGTTCCTCCTGTAAAGTTTGGTTTTCGTGAGATACGAGGTCTTCACTCTTAGTGGACGACATGAGAAACTCGTTCCTGAAATTACGCTGCTCATATTTGGAACACACTGTATATAAGGCCTAGGACTATTGATACATTTTCAAAATCTAGGTATGAAATATTAACAGGAAAACTGTAAATGTAGACCTACTAGTGAATATCTTCAATCTAGGTAAAAATCAAATATAGAAAAGGAAAATTAAAGCTTTGAATATATTTTTATTGCAACAAGAATGCCACAATTATCAGGTATTTCCATACATTACAAAAGAAATTACACATATTAAAACCATCTTAATAGTTCTGAATTACACTTTATCCTAATGCAAAGTGTTTCAACGATAAGTTGGATAAAACGTACTTTCACATATTATATGAAAATAATGTCACAGTAAAACAAATGAGAGTACATATAAAATTACTGCTTAGAAAGATCTTTTCTTCATAAAAATCGTTTAAAATGAGATGCTTGCACAGCCATTCAGTCTTCACTTCTTGCAGAAGCTCATGGAAACATACAGCAAGTTTCTTGCAGTCGTCAAATTCCACCTTTTACTCGAACACCGGGAACCTCATCTTACAGTTGCTGCATATCACCTGAAACAAGTTAACGCATGACAGATTCTCGCCATGTTAGTCAAACTGTGATGCTGTTTACAAAGCAATTTCAAGCATAAAAGATAGTACTGCCCATGCGCTTAGTAAGTCCACAAAAGTAGAAATTGAGAGCAAAATTTTCCTTACAATCTTTCGAAATTAGTTGTAAAACGGTATTAAATGCGATTAGAAAATAACTCTCGAGTTGAAACATAAATGAACTAACTCTGGAACATGGTCAGGAAGTGTTACGATTACTTTCACAACGTTGTCTGAAAACTTTGTAACTAATTCAGCAGTTTATAGCATAAATACGCGTCAAAAATGACTTTCATACTACATCGACAAGTCTATCGTGCTATCAAAAAGGAGTGCGTTATATGGCAGTAAAAATATTTAATAGCCTCCCTGTCGATATAAAAATGAAACTGAAAACATAACATTATTTAGGGCCAAATTAAAGAAGTGCCTAATTTCTCATGCCTTCTATTCTGTAGGTGAATTCATGACATTCAACAAAGCTTCATGAAATTGATACTAGAACTTTGTGTTGTACTAGTAGACTATATTGTAAACCTCTTCTGTACATATTTCAACTAGATTGCGACTATAAATTAAGGCTTTATAGTAGTATTAAGTTTTTTGACTTGTTCTATAGGCCTATTCTAGCTGTGAAGTAATGTATCAATACCATGCAATGTTAATAAATACAATACAATACAACTTCATAAACAAATCTAAAAAGTAAAAAACGGAAAATATTTTTAAGAATATAATGAAATTGGAATTTCGTAAGAGGGCACTACCTACCTCAACACTGACCTTTCACATCTATTGGTCTTACCCTCAAGCTAGCCACATTCCCAAACCCATACCGGCTGACTACGCTACGGTTCGCTGTGTACCCAGATTTCGAGCATGCAATCCCACTCGTTCCTGGGCCAGTCCATTCCGTGCGTTGTCAGCCGATGTTCGAATATTGCTATGGAATGATGGCGGGATGAAGAAATGATGACGGAATAATGTAGATGCTTAATATGGAGAAACAGGAGAACTTCAAGAAAACCCAACTGGGACCTTGTCCGCCATAAATGTCGCTATGGATTTTTCAGTAAGGTCCGGGCTTCGAACCTGAACCACCTGCGTGACAGGCTAAATGTCTGACCACTCAGGCAGTGGAGGAGTTAATGTCTTTAGGAAAGGTGTTAGTGACGTACGTCTGTTAGTAGAACGCGCAATCTAAAATCTAGACAGAAAAGAAAAAGAAAGAAGGGTAATACCGAAATGTAGGAGGAGTGGAACATGTTATAATTACAGTTAATAATGGTGAAACTTCAGATTCAAAATAATTAAGATATCAACAATCTTGCCGTTTATTATTATTATGGTTACGGGTGGCATTTTCGTTTTGATGCGACAACACAGCCGGTTTTGCTTCACATTTAGCTACTATTAATACTCATATCCTGCCAATACCTTTCTATCCATTCCGCTCTAAACATTTTCACGCGTAATGTACTGTCCGACCGGGTGGTTATGTCGCAGGGTCGGCGAAACGGGGGAAATCTTGTAACAGTTACTTTACAGAACTCTTTCCTTTTTGTTATTTTAAACAGTTGTATATTATTGCATAACTTCAAATAACCCGAATAGCAAACCTTTTCGGAAAGAGCCTAGCACCTCAGCCATTAGCCTTTACAGAGAGACCAGCAGAAATTGATAGGGGAAATCGAGATGCTACATAACCACTCTATCGGACATGTTTCAGCGAGAAGTAACCATTCCCTTCTTCCGTTTGAGTTTGAGTAGATTTATCACTTATTTTGTTTGTTCCATGTGGTCTTGAGTAGAGGCGTTACACAATCATCACCATATGGCTAAATAATCCTTTTACACGTAAAAAAAAAAACTTAATAATCCTGACATGTGGGATGTGGATGAGTTTTGTGTATTGTATGATTAAATTTATAAAATTATTCATGACATAATATTAACAAATGTATTTTTTTACCTTTTATTCCTGTCCACTATATTCATATTTTTATTGAATATCACTGGCTTCTGTCTGATTGTCAATTTATATTAAATGCGTTTTTTCCCTATTTTTTTCTTTTTCTTATTTTTTTTTGGCTTTTGTGTGTTATTTATTGGTTTGAATTAAGTTACTTGCCGTATTTACTAAACTGTCCTTGTAAATTTTATATTATATTATTGGCTAAGACCACAGCGTACACGAGCCTGCGGTAGTGACTAGAAACATTTTTGTTTTATAATTTTAATTTGTAGTTAAATAAATAAAATAAGTAAATATGTATATCCCATTGGATAGTCTGAATCGATGTTTTATAGTTAATTTAATTTAGCTGGTTACTTTGGAACATTGGAGAATGCTGGGTTTGCAGTAAACGACCTGCCCCCAGGGCAGAAAAGTATGAATAAATGAAATGTAGTAAAGTACACATAGCGATTGACGATTGGTGTATAATTAAAAGTTTTTATTTTTAAATTCTAATATAAATTTCAAGTAACAAGACTGGACGTTATAATAGATTATTTTATGCTTAGGCCTTTGTTAGGGTTTTATTTATGAAATGCCTTTCTTTCTTGAGAAAGTGAGAAGTGAACCAAATTTTATGAAGTGTGTTAAAATGTCAGTGTTACTTACTTACCCACAGTGAAGGATCGTCGTTAAACGCGAATTTACTCAGGCGATGGTAAGTGGAGCGGTTATCTATGAACATAGATAGATTCTGTACATCCATTTGAGGAGTATTTAATTGCCATGATGGATCCCTGATATTCTGTCCAAGATCCAGAATGTTGCGACCGTTGTACATAATCACCTGTGGTAACAAAGTATTAATTTTTATTGGGTATATTTGGATGCATCTATGAACTTTAGAAAGTTAACTTGGTTAAAATAAAATATAGTAAAAGAGTTTGGGAAAATGTTGAAATTACAATGATTTTATGGACGTTACTATGCAGTCATTATTTGAGAAACAAGGTCTGAAATTACATGCCAAGATGAGAGGGAGAAGATTGAGGAAGATCTTAAGATTCAACGACTTTACAACTTCATACTAATTCTTACCTCATTTGATGCTTTGCTTAAAGTTGGAGACAGCGGCCATTGAGGGTAGAAGTCTCCTAAACCATCATCTCTTCCAGACTCTTGCTGCAGTGGAGAGGTGAACAGAGAAAACTGTATATCGTTTGAGGAGCGACGATATCGTCGTTCACTCCCAATAGCTCCAAATATTTCTGCAGTGCTATCTGCCGCCCCAGTCTGACTGGGGCCATTTCCTTCATTCTTCTCTTTAATATCCATAGTTTCTTTAGTACTGTCATTCTGATTTGTTTCCTTTCGAAATATTCCAGGTAGGCATTTGTCTCCTTTCTTTCGCTTCTGTCCATTGGATTCATCTGATGATTTTTGATTTCCTACATTCCATTTTTTTGGCGCAGTAAGTGCCATCTTCAGCAGAAATACATATATGTCCTGCCGAGAAACTAAAGATTGTTTGTATGAGACGGCGGAATTCTTTTCGAGTCCAGTTTGTTTTTGACCGTGGTACTGCCGATGATTATCATTCGTGTAGTTTCCAGACTCTCCCCTATTCAACATCAGATCAGTTTTATTTCCTGTCCCTCCTTGGAAGATAGCGGAAGAGTTGTACTGCCACTGCGAGAGCGGTGCCCTTCTTGCAGGGTTTCCATAGCCGAACAAGAAATGGAAGCCAGGTTTCCCTTGAAAATTTTCTGCCTTTCTCGCAGTTTCTCGAGCGCGCAACAGATCATATAAGATGTACTGCTGCTCAGAGCTCTCTGTATTATTTGTAGTCTCTTTCTGACTGAACGACAGATTAGATAAGTCGTATTGCTGTCCAAAGCTCTCTGCCTCATTTTCCGCATCTATTTGATCATATAAAATATCGGAGAAGCTTGGTTGCTCCCTATACAGCTTTGTTTGTTTGAGAGCAGCACTTTCACTAGATAAGTTGGAGAAGTCATATTGCCATCCAGAACTTCCCTGAATATTTGGAGCATCTTCTTGACTGTTCACGGTTTGGGGCAAGTCGCATGGTCTTCCCTCGTTTGTTGCTTCTTCTCTATTGTGCAAGTTACTTGAGAAATTGTACTGCCATTCATAGCTCTCTCCCGGGTTTTCAGTATCATCTCTGTAATGATCATAAGAGATTTCCTGCAAACTGCGAGAATATTTCTCCTCCTCACGAGCAATAGGAAAACCCAGGTATCTGTCTGAGGCGAAGCAAGTAGATGGCCAAACGATGTTGTTATTTCCATCAGACGGAAAAGCGTTAGCTCCAGAGGTCTGAGAAGCAGAAACAGCAAGTTCATTCTGTGAATCCCTGTATAAAGCGACATTCTGTCCAAAATACTGATATTGAGTATGACCTTGTCCGTTAAATCTGAAGGAATCTTCTAGTTTACCTTTAGTATATAAAGATGTTCCACCATCTCGGCAGTTTGAGATGCTCCGCATGAACTTTGGAGGTGTAGAAGCTGTATCAAACTCACGTGATCTATTCTGGAAGTAAGTTTGACCGAATGAGTTTGTGGAGATTGCATCTTGTCCTCTGCGTCCAGAAGACTGACTATAGTCTACATTTCCGTTATAGTAATTGGTAGAACCACTTCGTTCAGAAGAAAATTTTCGCTTGTTTTTCGCATGTCCTTTGCGCGACGTCTGAGTTCTACGACTACATTCGAGACTTTCTAAAGGTGGTATTATCAGAGGCTGCCAGTAGGATATCTCCTTCGGAGGGACCTCTTGACTTTTAGGAATGGGATCCTTCCAGTCGTATGGAATTTCTTCTTTTATTTCTCTTATCCCATTAGTCTGATATACCAAAGCATTTATTGCGTTAGCTTTTCCATGTAATGTTTCTTTCGAGTTAGTTTCGCCATATTTATTTTTCATAAAGTTCTTATTCTGTTCTGAGTCTTCTTTCCCTTCCTCCAGCGCGTCATACCAGTTTTCTATTACTGTCTCTTCATTTTCCTCGTCGTTCTCCTCTTCTTTCCTTACCTGAAACTGAATCCTTTCTTTAATATCGTTACTATCTGAGCCGAATGTATCATAATGGATACATACTGTGTCATTTTCTTCTTCCGCTGCGGCTTCTGGAGAGGAGTGATTGCAATTGGTCTGGCTGCTATTAGGTTCAAATGCCTTCTTTCCTCCGCATGTGTTGACAGATGCAATGTTTTCTTGAGAGGTACCAGTTTCAGATGTTGTAGCAACAGTGTCAATGGCTAAGGTCGCAGAGGTCATTGATGTGGTAGTAGCAGCAGAAGTGGTATTAACTGCCACTACGTTTCGATCAGCATCCGAATAATTCTTCCATCCCCGTCCCATTGCTGCAAAGAAATAAAATAGTCTTCACTCAAGAGAACTATCGAAACACGTTTATTTTTTTATATGTATTAAACATCGACATAGATATTTTAACATTTGTACCACTTCAGTATTATATTAGGCTCATTATAAAATGTTTTGAAACGTGTTATGATTACAAAGGTGTTTTTTTATATTGACGAAATACCCTAAATGTTTAAAAAGTTTCATTGTATTCGCCAAAAAAAAAAAAAAATGTCTAAGGGGAGAATGTAGGTATCGATAGGTCCCTATCTCCGCCATGTTAAATTGGTGCACTTTATGTACTTTTTTCTCTGAATGTATTTAAGATAGAATTATGCAATTTTGCACACTAGTAGACAAGAATGATTTTTATTATCCTTTGATTTTTCAGATTATAATGTTAGAAATATTGAGATTTTTCACCAAACATACCTACATTCTCCCCTTAAGATGATCTAGAAAATGAATGCTATTTAACCACGAAATGTCGCGAAATCTAATAAGTTCAACGAAATAAATCAGTCACGAGATTAAAACTAAAAAACACGATTATTTTATCGAAATACTAGCAAAAACAAACAGATAATCCCTCCGAATAAAATAAAAACTGAACCATCCTAGAACGTCTTTGCAGAGCCCGAGGAGTTTGCATGCTTCAGTTGAGTGATCTGAAGCGTTATACCTCTATCACATATGAACCAGATTGCTCAGCCTTTTAGGTTTTCACGGCAACAACATTTATCACTTTCACTATGCTGCCATCTAGTTACTACGTAAGAAGTCATGTTATAACTCTCATTTGAATTGCCTGGAGCAACTGTACTTCCATATAGCGGTCGTTCCCAATTGACGATGGCGATCTTGGTGGTTGTTCTCATCCCCATGTTACCGTTTTTAACATGGGGATGGCCAGTCTGTTATATATGTGTGATCAGAGGTTATACTTCCGCCCAACTTCAAGATAAGTCTGAAATGTGACCTCTGCCATTGGTTGATTAGCAAGTATCTTTCCTCCTTCCTCTGCCGGCAATGTTTACGTCGCCTGTCAGAAATTATGGAACGCAATATACTTCTAATTTACACCTTCCTTTAATTCAGGCCAAAATCACAAGAGTTTTGCTCCAACATACCTTCGAGTGGTGGGGTTTTCTATCTCGAGCATTGATAGGGAGGGAGAATTTTCAACCTATACACATATTTTATCTGATCGACGAGTGCGTGTCTCATGTTCAAAATGTTAAAATAATTCTCAGCCTATACATTTAAGAACCGGATATGTAAGTGCTGTAAAAACTGTGTAAGATTTGCTGCTTGGGATCAAATTGAACTCGCCCCAGTTTGTGGGTTGACCAGAGTACTTTGCAATACTTTTTCCACACATGTGTAAACTAATGTTATGCAATGATTGGAAGTAGACCTGATTTTCAAGAAAACATTTAATTCACATGGAATTGATTATGTAATGTCTATTCTCATAAATATTATCAGGGATTCTCTTCAAATATTACATCATCATCACTATTTCAATTAATTCACTTACATTTGCCTTCAACAATTAACTTTCATTTGAATGTTTCAAATATTACATTATATTGTACATGTTTATTGTATTCAGGACCCTTGTGGTCACTCAAATTCTTTGAGCCGATTTCTTCAATGAATAAATAAAATTAACGTTCATAATATTGAAAGTGTCACACAATTTATGACAATTAAAACTAGTAACTGGATTCTACTCGTTTTACATAATATTAATTTTGTATGCCGTATCCTAACCGATAATTTTAATTTAATTATGGTTTATTTAACGACACTCGCAACTACAGAGGTTATATCAGCGTCGCCGGTGTGCCGGTAATTTGTCTCGTAAGAGTTCTTTTACATGCCACTAAATCTAGTGACATGAGCACACTTAAATGCCATCGACCTGGGCCGAAATCGAACTCTGGCAGAGAAGGCCAGCGCTATACCAACTCAGCCACTCAGGGCGACCATCCTAACAGATATTTGTACGAAATATTAACCGAAATCTTCATATTTCCACGAAATATTCACCGAAATCATGATAAAATAAGCACCAAAATAGAGGTAAATAATCATCGCAAAATCATATTTATTCCTAGTTACAGTTAACTGAACAAAGAAACGGTTAACAGGTAAAAATGAAGCACGTTTCACACGGTTTTGGTAGTCTGGCAAATAAATACGCCTAGGAAGTGGAAGTTGCGAGGAAATCTAATGTTCATACGAGTAGCTAAAGCTTAAGATATTATTCCATATTCCTAAAAGTTTTAATAAGATTACATTTTATACCTGTAACTGACAGTCATTGTGTACCAGTACGCGAATTGCCATTTTAATGAAATTTTACGTGTGCAACTATATAAATTTAATGTTTTAAACTGTGATTTATGAAGAATGAATAAATGAAAAAGCAGATCTTATTGAGTTCATTAATATTGTTAATGATCTTTACTTTGTATCCCGTGAAGCATCACAAATATATTACGAGACACAAGATGGGATTTAAATTACAATTTAATTTGAAACTAGTAGAATTTGAGAGATATCGTACGATGTTTGTCGGTGTAGACGTAGAGTATAGGAAGCGCTTTTTTGTGATCAAAATAGAAAATAGTTAAAAATTAGGGTGCCCCTCACGCAACGAAAGTACAGCCAAGAACGTTAGTTTTCTTCTCATATGTAAATCTTAGAAATTGCACTTTCAGGCTTTTGAAAGACAAGGTAAAAATAATAATAATAATAATAATAATAATAATAATAATAATAATCATCATCATCATCTCAAATTTACTTCAAGAAAACTTGTTTCAGTTTTTGAGATGCGACTTATACACGAAAGTGTCTATTACAACTGACAAATACGGTATAAACATTGTAAAGTAATAATGCAGCAGTTGGAAAATGTACCTATATTAGTATATGAAGAACGTGATTCAACCCTCACCCTCTAATTCACCCGTACCAGCAGGGTTGGTTGACGTCTAGCATACAAGATGAATGAGCTAGGTAGTTTGCTGCGATCACTGTAGAACGGCTCAAGATATAAAATGCCGATCACTGTAATAAGTAGACTACAATCATACTACAGGTCATTCGTTGTCTCGTGAAACGAAATGCTTGTGTGCGCCGTAGCTAATAGTAAGAACCTTATGGTGAGGGTAAGCGAGCTAAGCTACCTGCAAGTGAAAGTGAAGCGAAGTGAGGGAGGGAAGCTTCGCAGTCCATTTCTTTTCCCTTACGCGGAGGTAGGTTTCACAAGATACCATCCAAGATGCCCGGGTTCTATTCCCGACCAGGTTGTGTTGAAGATTATGGTGAACCCTACTTGTCCCTAGGCAGCCCCCTCCCGTGTTCGGGGAATGCTATGGAATAATGACGAAATGGAGAGATGTTTGCAAAATGATGTAATTTTTGTCCATATCGACAGAAAATCTAATAAAGAATCATTTTGCCCTCTGACGTGTTTGATTAGCGTGGACGGTTTTTTTTGTGTAAATTTAATTAAAAAACCACTAATTTCAAGCCACTGAACGATGTAACCAGATTGCAACGTTGTAATCAGAGGGAGGTTCGTGTAGCGAGATAGACCTGAGATCCTCAATCTTTTACATCTGTATACGAGAAGAAAGAGCAATGTGTTAGCGGCGATGTTGCCAGACTGCTGATATTCCAACTCAATTATCTAATTAACCGTGCATTTAATCACAAAACGTAATATAGTTTTTTTTATCCATTTAAGTGTACCTAAGGTCTCATTCAATCTGAAAGTCAAACTCTCTTCTACCTTTTTTAGTCTACACATTTAAATGTACTCCGCAGACACTGCAAGTTTACAAGGGTTTAATCAATATCTAGCTTTTAAAGATCATAACTACTTTTACTTTTATAGGGTGCTATTCATAAACATTTCGCTAGCCCGCGCTACGAGCGTGCTAAACTAGCCCCGGCTATCGACTGGTTACTTGTACGGGATTCATATCATATCATATCACTAACACTTGTTTATGAATTCGAAAAACGTTAGTTCGCTGATCATTCACCGGAAACCCCTCGCTAAGAATGTCTATGAATACGGCCCATACAGTTCAAATCTTTCTCGACTCTAATGACCACATTTAAGAACTTGGATGAGTAATATAGTCAGAAAAGTTATTAGATCTTTTCAGACTGTTTGTTTGGAGTATTTAATTTATAATAAAATTCTTTTAAAACAGAATTCTTTGCTGTCGAAGAAAGGAAGCTTTGACCATTAAGTTTTTCTGTAACCCTATCGTTCAGGGACAGATTAAGATTCCGCGATACTGGGAATAACGACTAAGTATGGTAAACATTTCGTCACAGAGGTGCTGCTTGAATGAACTGGCACGTTTCTGCTTTTAGGTATGACTGTGATTAGATTACGTCTATGTGTTATCTTCACAAGATATTTTTCATCATAAACAATTTGAGGCACAATGTATTTAGATTACGCTCATTAGGTGCAAGAAGAAACTTGAGTATTACTATTTTTAAATTAAAATTCCTTTGAAGCATCTTAATCTTTATTCACCGTACTTTATACACTATAAGCCAGGGCTGGGCATGGGAGCTGAACTAGACTCTAAACGGGGTCGCTTAATATTCATCCTTCATTGAATCAACGCTGCGCGATGTTCGGCGAGGAAGAAAGGGGATGAAGAGAAATCATATGGCTCCCCGTGAGAGAGTAGAATCCGCTCTTACTGCCCAGCCCTGCTATAAGCCAATGTACAGTACGATTATTTAGTCCTAACAGTCGCCGGAGATGTGCGCGTGGGACAGGCTAGTCCATTTAGTTACGCCAAGGGGTGATTGGGTTATTCACTCGCTTGCCTTTACGGACCACTCGCCCTATCTCTACTCCGGAACTCTCCCCACTCCTCCTATTACTTCCCCTCTTTCGCGTCGCTGAGCTGTCAGGACTAAATAACCGATCTGTAATATACGTAACTTTCACGTGGAATTGAATATCATGTGGTCCACACCTATGTAGTAACGGTTAGCGCGTCTGGCCGCGAAACCAGGTGGCCCGGGTTCGATTCCCGGTCGGGGAAAGTTACCTGGTTGAGGTTTTTCCTCAACCCAATATGAGGAAATGCTGTGTTACTATCGGTGCTTGACCCCAGACTCTTTTCACCGACATTATCACCTTTATTTCATTCAGACGCTAAGTAATCTACTAAACATTTAATGTGTGCTTGGTGTTTATACAGGGAGATTCACGAGAATTTACCGTCACTTGCGGAGCTTATTTCCGAAGACATTCTGAGCAAAAAGAGTCATAACATTGTCCTAATCTCAATATTTTCACAATTACACTAATTTGAAGTTTTTTGCAAAATATGCTTGAGTTTTAAGGGTAAAAGAATATTACAAATAAAGAATGAACTATTCAGGAGCATCATTTTTTTTTTCATTAGCTAGTATTTTGAAGTTAAAAATGTGTTGTGAATTCCATAGTTGCTTCGTACAGAATTTTTTTTTTTTTTTTAGATTTTTAACTACAAAATTACATTTTCTTATGCATTTAACACAACAATTGTTACAAATGACGCCACTCTTGTAAATTCTTTAAGACTGTACATTAGGATTCATAATTAAACTGTAAAGAATCAAGTTCCTAAAGTCGCATGATTTGTAACAATTTTTGTGATAATTACGTAAGAATTATGGAATTTTTAGTTAAAAATTGAAAAATAAAATGTGTACAAAGCAATTAACAACATTTTTAGCTTCAGAACACTAACCAATTAAAGAAATGACACTTCTTAATAGTTCATTCTCTATTTGTAATATTCTTTTCCCTTAAAAATAAAGAAAAAAGGTATTTTACAAACAACTTCAAATTAATGTAACTTTGAAAATATTGAGATCAGGACAAATGTTTATATGACTTTTTTTGCTCAGAATGTCTTCGGAAATAAGCTTCGTAAGTGATTGTAAATCCCCATGAATCACCCTGTATAGTGTTCTATTTGGACCCGGCTTAGCGGCAACCCAATGTCACTAGAACTCTCATATATGTCCCTGTTAGACAGAGAAAAGTGGAAATAAGTCAAGCCAGGACTTATTCTATGCTAGCCTCTAGACCCAATACGTATAGCCTTTGGGCCCAAATATGGAGTGGAAGTGATAACTGTGCAGGTTGAAGAGGGCAATAGAATGCATTAAAATAAATATTAAAAATATCAAAGGTTTTGTAATTAAGTAGGCCTACATAGTACCTACATTATAAAATCAGTCAAATTCTGCGTGGTTCGGCAACAGCGCATCGCCGGTTCATCTGGTAGACTACACATGCAAATTTTGAATAGCAGAATTCCGTCCCTTAGTCACCTCAGTAGAGTTGCCAGGAAGTAAGGACAGCAAGTAATAATACATATTAATCTTTTTATTTAATTTACAAGAAAACCTTCAATTTTATTGAAAAACTGCAAATGGATAAACCATTCCTTGTCAGTTTCTCTAACGTTAAGAGTAAACATCAGAATGGTACATATAGTAATTATCGAGTAAAACAGTTAGCATTTAGGAGAAAATTATTATTTACTGAAAAAAGTATTGATTTAGAACTAACAGGCTACTAAGTTAGAATTTTTTGTTTCACTCTAACCAAGGAATAAGCCGTTAGAATCTGCACAGTTATATCATTTCCACCATGTATAAATGCTAAAATCCCAACAGAAAACCATTTTATGAACAGCAAATCATATCTTCGCCTTCTATCGGATAAGAAAGTGATTAAGTCGATCGACTTGTGTAACTAAATATAATGTATGTAAAAATCCGCTTATGATAAAGATGGACAAACATAAAAGATAGACAGTACAAAATTGTAAACCATGTTAACTCATTGAAAACTAATGAAAGGTATAGCCTAAAAGAATGGAAAATGGAATTACTTGTACTCCACATGATGCCTGTGTGTGCACTCTTAGAAATAATTAATGGTGCACAAATATTTTCAGAAATAATTTATGGCGCACAGATATTTTCAGTCTCAGAAAGAAAGCACTGCGGGCGACCAGGTTCACAAGAGAACTACTAGTTGAGGTAATAACATTCGTTCTGTTTCGTCCCATGTCATCTCTAAGTAGCTAGAACAATTGCCAGGACAAAGAATTTAGCGTAAGTAAGTAGTTCGATGAAAACTTTTTCACCACAAATAGTCGCGTCATCAATTGTTTCTAAAACTGTACGTTTATGTAGAAAGTTAGAAATTGAAAACTATTTAATGAGCAAAGATGCAGTGGCTTAACTGCCAGTCGATAGAAACTATAAATCAACCGAATTTTTGTAGTAGTATTTTGACGACACTTTCAACTGCAGAGAGCTTTTAGCGTCGAAATTCTACGTGGGCGAGATATAGTCCTCTATCAAGAACGGAATTCTTTTGATCACTGCGTATCTATGATACAGGTTCCTCAGTTTTTTCCTCCCAGGGAAGACACCCTAAACACTGAACTATTAATTGTATTTCGTCGTTGTTTCTGCTATAACTCCTATGTGACATATTTATCGATTTTCAGATTATTGCTCTATTAAATAACTTAAATAATGATACAGCAAATAATAAAATCTCCTATATGTAATGATATTTCTTTGTTTCGAAAATGTAAGAATTCACAATCTATGATATATGATATGATATAACTTATGATATATTTAGTCACAGCACTTCTTTACATGTAATGGTGTACCTCACATTTCTGTATCCGGTGCCACCATTAACATATTATTACAATAACACATTATTTGCAGTACACGTCTACACAAATACTCCCAATTACACTATGTACCTTTTTTGTTACTTGGTCAATCTCCCCTTCAGTATTTCTCCTACATTTCATTTGCTATTTGTTCATTAATCCTAATATATCTAATTATATAGGCCTACTTCTTTCACACCCCCCTTTTCCTCTAAGTACTATTCACTAAAATCTCTATTTCAATTTTTCTCTATAAATTATCATATTGAATTATTTGACTTATTTGTTTTTTTTTTTACCTTTTATTCATTTACTGTTCCAGCGTTCAAATGTTAGTACTAATTTGACGCTGTCACATGTTCACTTCTCTTGACCCTTTCTCACTATTTTCACTCATTCTTATTTGCGCTCACTTTCACTTAATTCACAATCTATGTACGGCTGCCATAGGATGAATAAATGTGTTTTTTCTTCCTACTGAAAAATTGTATATTTTGCACATAGGAGTTATCGCAGGAACAAAGACGATTTTCTGGCAACAAAAACACTCGTCGGAATTGAAAACTACTTTGCATAGTGATTTAAATTTATAAAATAAAGCAATAGCTTCAACTAGAAACAACATCCTGCTTGGGACAAGTTTCCTGGTTAAGATTTTTTCTGGGAGCTTTCCCCTCGGCTTTGAACCCTGGACTCATTTTCCCGTCATTACCACGATCTTTATCCGTCCTGCCTACTTTCATACTCATCATACAGTAATCACAAAAAGATGTACCGGTATGTAGAGGCTTAAATAGCATATACGCTAATATGCTTGGTTTTTTCCCTTGGTTATTTAACGACGGTGTATTAACTACGATGTTATTATCGTCGATGAAATTGGCGATAGTGAGACTATATTTGGCGAGATGAGGCCGAAGATTTGCTTTACGGTTGGGGAAATGCTCTGAAAATATCCAACCAGGTAATCAGCCAAAGCGGGAATCGAACCTGCGCCCGAGCACAACTCTTGATCGACAGGCAAGCACCTTAGCCGACTGAGCTACGCCGGTGGCTTGCGTGGTGTTAGAAGAAGAAAAAAATAAGAACCTAAATTGCGACCGGATGGGAAAGAAAGGTTAATTGTTGCACAATTCTGTAAGTTAATTAAAATTGCCTGGACTGCAATATAAAGGTACAAAGCCAACGAGTGTGCGATAGCGAAAACTTCAGAAATTCAATATTTACTGTAGGCCTGGAATACTTAAATGTCTATGAAATGTTACGTTTTCTCCTGTGTACGGATATCACACCTTAAAATAAATATGATCCAGGGAAAGAAGAATTTCACTACATTGGAATATAATGGTTTCATATTTTATTTATGGGCAAGGAAATTAAGAAACTTGTTTTTAAATACAAAAAGCCTTCATTTATTGCATACAATTTCTATCTTCATTGTACTTTTAAAGGTCACTATAAAACTACATTCGGAAATAACAGAAAATTTTGATTTTAAATTACAAGTATATGAAAACATATAATGGGGAAGGTAAAAAGAAAAGTGTTAAAAATTCCATACATAGATATTCAAAACCTGACAGACAAATATGAATAGAAAGACTAAATAATACAAGCTTTCAAAGAAAAAATGAATAAAGCAAACAATAGCAAAGAATCTTGTTTATTCCTTTAAGTGACATTAGTACAATGACGAAGTCAGAAATTTAAGATTGCAGCCAATATCTACATTTGGCGATGATGTAACTTACAGAAATTTACAGAGTCCCTTTCCTGTGTATATCTTATCAAATTTCTGTTCGTAAACAGTCCTGGTTTACCTCAACTGAGTGACGAGTGTCACTTGAGAATGGCTATCTTACCGTGATAAAATGTACGATTATTTATGTTTAATACATCACGTGTACACAGATAAGAGAGCCATTAGGAACTTTTTTGTGATCAAATATTAAGAAAGCTTCTCGTTTATTCAAAGCAATGAAACTGAAGTGTTTTTGGTCAGTTTAGATTTTCATTTACATTACGAAGTTACTTAGAAATTGTTTCTCTTGGGGATGAAGATAGGCTGTAAGATATGGCGATCTCTTTTTCGTCTATACAGTGTAGTTTATACTTTCGCCTGGCAATATTTGTACGTAACATCGAAATATAATAACGAGATTAACACACGATAGGACTCTCGTAACGTGAAGTGCCTCCATCTTAGATAAGGGATCATTTTGTAATTTACATCCGTGATGTAATCAAGATTCAAATTCAAGATTTTTTCAAAGCTTTGTTCATCTAAGAATTTGACAGTGTCGTCCTTAGTCAGTGGGTGGTTTGGTTTGACTTTCCGGGTTCTTACACTTCGATATGTTTTGGTCCATTGTCTCTCTATACATACGTTGATTGTCCAAGTCCGGTGGGCGGTCTGGTTGGCATTCGTGAATCCGATGCTGGCAGGTGGAACATCCTACTCCAGCCCCTGATAGACCTAAGTTCCAAATAAGATCCACGGACCCGTAGCCGTTTCTATATGAGCATCAAAAACCCGTACTACCACCAAGACTTTATTTTTTTTTATTTCAGTAAGTTATTTTACGACGCTTTATCAACAGCTTACGTTATTTAGCGTCTGAATGAGATGAAGGTGATAATGCCGGTGAAATAAGTCCGGGGTCCAGCACCGAAAGTTACCCAGCATTTGCTCATATTGGGTTGAGGGAAAACTCCGGAATAAACCTCAACCAGCTAACTTGCCCCGACCGGGAATCGAACCCGGGCCACCTGGTTTCGCGGCCAGAAGCGCTAACAGTTACTCCACAGATGTGGACTCCAAGATTTTACCCCAGCCTATTTTTACTATTGTAGATGTTAGATAAAATAAGGGAGAGTTAGATTGTATTGGTGGAATGATAGAAGGAAACGGGAGTACGCCGATTAAAACCATCTGGTATGTGTAATCCGTGACGACCAGGCCGAGATCAAACCAGAAAGACCAGCGCGCTAGTACCTAAGCCACGGACGCGAATGTGACCGGTGGTACGTTTGCCGTTAAACTCGATGTTCGCGGGTTCAAACCTGGTCGAAAATATTAAGAGCCTTAAAATTCTTACTATTATTACTTCTTTCGGAACTAAAGTAAGCCCGAAAAGTTCATAAAGGAAACATGTCTCTTATTAGCGAACTCCAAACAAAAGTTACACATTTCTAGAGCATGTCAAAATTCAAATTTTCTTGAGCACAAAGTATTTATACTCTCCTGATCACATATAACAAATTGATTAGCTTAATGCACTTTCAAAGTTTCAAGACAACTTTTATCAATTCCACTATGCTGCCATCTACTGACTGCAAAAGAAGTCACATTATAATACTGATGGAATTGCATGGAGTAATAGCTTGCAGCAGTACTTCCATCTAACGGTTGTTACCAAAAATTTCATTTTCTACTATTAGAGATCCCAGTGATTGTTCTCTTTTACGTTACCACTTCTTCATAAATTTGTCATTCCCAAATTATACATATATATATATATATATATATATATATATATATATGTGTGTGTGTGTGTGTGTGTGTGTGTGTGATATATATCAAGGCTTTACTCTGCCACCGGTATACTTCAGACGAAAGTCAATTTGACTCGAGGCTAAGTAGGTATTTTGCGAGGTTATCCCCAATTGTAAAGCTAGTGTCAGGTAGTCCCATTGAAAAAACCGACTCATCTCGCCAAATATCATCTCGCTATCACCAATACAAAAAGCCTTCACGCTACTGTACTTCCGAAACGGAAAACAAATCTGTACTCAATATATGTCCTACTATTCTGGATGAACTGTAGAAAAATTATGTCACGTAGATTGTCTTAGCCAATGAGCTCTAGTCCGCTTCGGTCTTTCTTGTGATAATGATTTAGGCCTACATAATTATTGTCGTGATTTCCCGATTGCTTTCAGTTTTTATTTTTAAGTAGGCCTATTGTTCACGTGTACATTAAATAAGTTATTTCAAAGCACATCGTAAACTTTTAGTTACTACATATTCAAGTATAAAATGTAGTAGTACTTAAAAAATAACTTGTATCATAGTCAGTAGAATACATAGGCCTACTAGTCTGCCACTAGCGTTACTAGATATTAAGATGTGCACAGCCTTCTGTTTGCTGAACTGGGCTTAGTATGAACATTGTAAGAGAAGCTAGAATGAGATTAAGTGAGCGAAGCAAGAGAAGCATTAATCAGCGAGTCTACTTGTTTAGTAAGTTTTCAAATAATGTTAACATAAAGTAAGTAATATATTGCCGGTTTACAATCAAAACATAGTAAGTCAAACATATTACTTAATTACTTTTAAGAAACCCGGAGGTTCATTGCCGCCCTCACATAAGCCCGCCATTGGTCCCTATCCTAAGCAAGATTAATCCAGTCTCTATCATCATATCCCACCTCCCTCAAATCCATTTTAATATTATCTTCCCATCTACGTCTCGGCCTCCCCAAAGGTCTTTTTCCCTCCGGCCTCCCAACTAACACTCTATATAGATTTCTGGATTTGCCCATACGTGCTACATGCCCTGCCCATCTCAAACGTCTGGATTTAATGTTCCTAACTATGTATATAATGTACAGTACATAATGCATATATATATATACAGTATGTATGTGTATATATATATATATATATATATATATATATATATATATACATAAACTTAGAATTGGAAAAATTAAATGCACATAAAGAGAAACAACTTACTAAAAATAATATTTTGAGGATTCAGTTTTGTCAAGATCTTTCAAAACGTCTTTTTCTCAGAGGTAATATTTTTGACAATGTGTTTTGCTTGTAAGCCGACGATATTTATAATGGTCTCTCAAGTAAAATAAAGTTTACTAAATTTCGGGTAGAGTGGAAGTCCGACAATGAGTCCCCTACCTATGAATCGATCTACTTGGACATTGGGTTTATATCGAGGAGAAACCCAACTCTTTTGGGACAAACTTTGTAAAAAGCATGTGCCACTCTTATGTGGACAAGTTTAGTTTATCATCAAACATTTACCTTCTGTTTTCGAACAATAATTTTCACCATATTTTAATATATATATATATATATATATATATATATATATATATATATATATATATAATCGTTCAAGACTGGAAACAAACAGTAAACAGTGGAATTCCGATAACAAGGAATAAAATAGTCCAAACTATATTGTATGCCGATGATAAAGTGTTACTATCAGATTCTGAAGACAACCTACAAATAGCAGCGTACCAACTATTTAAAATCGCTAGCAAATATGATATGAAAATCTCTACATCAAAATCCAAAACAATGGCAATGTGTGGAAAAAATATACAACGGGTGAAAATTGAAATTGATGGCAAAATTATAGAACAAGTGTCTGACTTTTCATATTTAGGAAGTGTATTTGCAGAACATAAGAGTGATATTGGTATTAAATTACAAAAATATAATAAATTGAACGGTATAATACAAAGACATTTTAGTAAACAGATGATGACAGACACTAAATTAAGATTACATAACATTACATCAAAACCTGCTCTCAAATACGGAAGTGAAATTTGGATTTTAAATAATAGAAACTCTCATAAACTTGAAGTAGCCCAAATGCGTTTCTTGCGATCAATGTTAGGAGTCACTAGATTAGACCACCAAAGGAATACTTCCATCAGAGAAAAACTCGGAATATTCAGTTTAACCGAGGATATAACAAGATACCAACAAGAATTGAAACAGTATCTGCGGAGAATGGAAGGAACTGGACTCCCAAAATTAGCATTCCAGTACGATCCAACAGGACATCGAGATCAAGGTCGACCAAGACATCGGTGGAAAGACCAAGACCATCTTCGCTAGGTTCACCATCACAGGCTATTTTGACCTGAAACGAACTTGTTCATGATGAATTTTCACCATTAATACCTCCATCCATCTTACACGTACTTCCAACCGAGAAATGAAGTTCTTTATACTGTCAAATGAACAGTCATGGAAGGTCTTCGTCGACTACGTCTAGCAAAACGTAAATTTTTATTATATTCTTCTTGTAAGAAGTATCAATAGCTCGAATGATTTAACTACACACAGTAGATGCACCTTTGAATTTCTAATAGACTCTGGCCTAAATAATTTATATTTACCGAAAATTAAATTCTACGAGAACTACGGTGATGTATTCGTACTTACAATTGCTTTATTGCGTAACAGTGATGTAATATAATTTAAAGGCGATTATAGCTTGAGAGTTAGTCATAAAAATATGTCGGCTTCCTTCGTCGAAAAAATTACAATTTTGCACGTATATAATATATTTAACATTTACTTGCCTGTCTTGGTTTTGTGTTGCTTGATGCAGAAATCGTCGTAGCTTTTCCATGTACGAATACTCCAGTTGAAATCTTCATTCTTATGGTTTGAATATGAATTCAGTAACATTATAGCACAGTGACACATATTTCATCAGTCACGAATGACGGAACGAATGAAACTGAGAATGATAGCAGAAATCTCTTTCTAATCTTTAGCACAGATATGAGTAGATAATCGATTGCTTTACACAAGTAGCTACAAGCAAGTTATCAGTGCTACAATCCCTGTGGATGTGACATTAACGTTATCTGTATTGCACAGATACTTACCACTAGAAATAGTGGCTTAGGTACTGCCTTTTCGCGTCACAGAATTAAATCCAGGCTTTACGGATCTGTGACTTTAGGGATAAGGCTGCACATAGGCTACTCGTACTTAGCCATACATTTTGGCCTATTTTGGAGTTCGTCTTGATGTAGGTCATTGAATGTCCATAAAATTTTCACTGAACCTATGTAAGAACATGGTTTCATTATTACGTGTAAGAAATCTATAACGGAATATCTTAGCTTTATTTCACTCACAAAGAAAAGCATGCTAAGAATTCCTGCCATCTCTAATAATTAACAATTCTTGACCGCGTTTTATTCCTTTAGCCTCGGATCCAATGAAAAGCAAAGTGTATGTATGTATGTATGTATGTATGTATGTATGTATGTATGTATGTATGTATGTATGTATGTATGTATGTATGTATGTATGTATGTATGTATGTATGTATGTATGTATGTATGTATGTATGTATGTATGTATGTATGTATGTATGCATGCATTTTGTTTGTATGCATGTATGTATGCATGCATTTTGTATGTATGTATGTATGCATGCATGCATGCATGCATGCATATGTATATGCATGTATTCACATTGCAATTGAGTATATACCCGGTGGGAGTGATAACTAATAATTACACTCAATAATAACAATTAATAATAAACACAACTAATAAAAATACGATTAATAATAATACTACTAATAATAATTACTAGTATAATAATAATAATAATAATAATAATAATAATAATTACTAGTATAATAATAATAATAATAATAATAATAATAATAATAATAATAATAATAATGAGCATCCTAAATTAAATGAAGCACGATCACTTAAAATAATATTTAAAGTAAATATCATTTGTATCTTAACCCTAAGTTCGAACTAAACCCACGAGTATATGTTCATACCTGCATAACTACATTTCAGCACTACACTTATTTCGCTGTCAACTCACTCACTGCACTGGAACTACGACACATTTCACTGATTCTATTCTGATTTCACTAACACTTCAAAAACATTTCAGTGTTCAAATACTTTGAACTGGCATTATAAACTACAAAACTTCACTGGCACAAACACACTACACTTACACAACACACTTTACTGATACAACACTTCAAGTAACAAAATATCAATTAAACCCTTTAAATAGTGTGTATAATACTACAGTCTATTAGTAAAGTCCTTAAGCCTATTTTTAAATACATTTTTGGTTATTGGTAAAGCCTTTAGTAAGTCTGCAGGTAAAGCATTCCAGTCCCTGATATTACGATTGAGAAAAGAAAACTTTCCAGTGTCCGTCCTCTGTCTTTTTTCCCCCTCAATTTATATATGTAACCCAATAAATAACATATCCTTAGGATATCAATTTCAAAACTGTTAACATGGATTGTTAAATTCTTTAATTTGAACTACAATTTACGAATGTAACCTAATTTCATCTCTTTTCCTTTTCCATCATTTTTATAGTGAAAACAGTATCAAATAATTTTTCAGTCGCGAATACCATTTCCGTTACATTTGGGACATTTTGCTTACATTTGTGGCACAGGGTTCTATTTCCAGTAGGCTGAATTTTGTTGATATTAGTTTGTGACATTAGACCTACACGCGATTTACATCCTGGTCAGATTGTGGATATTCATTGTCGTCACATGTATAATATTTTCGCTGTTGGAATAAAGGTGAAATTTAGAAATCTTCTCGCTATTCTATAGCTGCCACAAGGGACAAAGAGTAATTAACTATATAAATGTTTACAAGTTCAGTGAACCATTAATTTTGTTTTGACAATGAAATTCCTACAAGTACATGGCTGAAAATACATTTTGTGATTGGTGGAAATATACCTAGTTTTAGAGAGGCAAGTGTTACAAAAAAGTAAAGAATGCTAATGAACTTTGTTTCATTTCGAATATAGGTGATGCTTCAGGAGAGCAATTGATCCTTTCAATGCAGCTAAAGTTACAATCGGAATAATAGATGTAGGTATTCCAAGCCTCTTAAACACATCTTTCATGAAAAGAGTAGCGGTACCTCTTGCTCCAACCAGAAGTCCGATTACTTCAAGCTCTTCTAGCTGGTACTTTTGGAGGTGAACAATAGCACAGGACTGAAATGAGACTTGATTGACCGCAGCTTGGCGCCACCGATTCTCAGTGCGTAATCCTGCCCACTCCAGCACATTCTGTTTCATGTTAAACATTTCTCACACTCACTGAGGATGCAGAAGCCATAATACCACTTGCTTGCGCAGACAAGCTCAAGGTCAAGTGATTCCAGCTTGTTACAAAAACAGCGACCTTGGTATTACTCTTTGTATTCATCCGCTTCGTTTGGAAATTCTTACTAAATTACTTACTGGCTTTTAAGGAACCCGGAGGTTCATTGTCGCCCTCACATAAGTCCGCCATTGGTCCCTATCCTGAGCAAGATTAATCCATTCTCTACCATCATATCCCACCTCCCTCAAATCCATTTTAATATTATCTTCCCATCTATGTCTCGGCCTCCCTAAAGGTCTTTTTCCCTCCGGCCTCCCAACTAACACTCTATATGCATTTCTGGATTCGCCCATACGTGCTACATGTCCTGCCCATCTCAAACGTTTGGATTTAATGTTCCTAATTATGTCAGATGAAGAATACAATACAATTCTTACTAAATTACGAGTATAAAAGTACCTTTTCTTTTACATAACGTCGCACATGAATGAAGTTTTATGTTTTATAGTAATTAACTGCTAAAATTCAAATTTTCTTTAAAATAAATACAAGGTTCTGGCCTTCACATGACTATATTTTCCTCCGTCGTGTAAGTGTTTCGACTAGTAGCCAATCACAGGTATGACAGCCACGTGCTTGTGTTTACATTAGGATTATTCTAACAGCGAAAAGATTATAGGTCTACTTTTCTAATAGCTATACCAATGAGAGTAGTTTACTTTATTGTGAGTGAAAGAGTGAAGAGAGAAGACAATATTGTGTTAACTTATGGTAATAAATTGGTGCAATTAATATAAATTTGATAGGTAAAATTATAATGGAAGACGAGTAATGAGATTGTGAGACAGGAAATGTTTAGCAGGTTAAAAAGTTTAAATTCATTACTAGATTACAAAGAAATGAAAATCATATGGGAACAGGAAGAATACACAAAAGTTGAATTTGGAAGCTAAAAAATAGAAGAGGAGAGATAGGAAAAATCCTTTATGTAAAGAAAAAGAAGACTAGATACACATTCTACTATCTTGACCAGAAAATGAAAGAGCATGAGAAATATTTATTGAGGAGTTATTAATAAAACTAAATGTACAAATAGCTTATTAGGGAATTATATACAACAGTAAACAGAAGGAAATTGAGGGAACTCTGAAAATGTTGTAGGCCTATATAGTAAAGAAAAGATGGGAAGGAAACCTAAGGTATAAACATACTGTATGTATATGTAAATAAGAAAAAGTAATTAGAGGAAAAGATTTTTGTTAAGAAATAACTAGAACGATTTACGTAGTATGGAGTATATAGTAATAGTTATTAGTATAGCCCGCTTTCTTAGGTTTTAACCTATTTTTTCATTGCATATTAACTGAAAACTTTCAACATACTTTTATGTTTTATGCTCACAAGATTGTAATGTATGAATCTTATTGAACCTAAAATGGACTAAACGAGACTTTAAGATCTAAAAAAGGCTATACCCGCAATACACAGCAAAGGAGTAGGTAAGAGGGGAAGGATGTTCAGACTGCTTAACGTTGAATGAAGAAGTGATGGCTAAGGGAAGGGAGATCACGCCTTACTCCTCCGCCCTGCTTTTGTATTAAGGGGTTGACTCGTGAGTCACGAAATGCCGACCACAGTATTACGGTCAACATCTTGTTATTAATTCTCGCAGAACCATCTTACCATTAACGATTCAAACTCAAAACTTTTACGAACATCTTATATACAAGACATAACTTCTTAGTAGGCCTACTTCAAATGTAGTGGTACCTATATTATGTAGCCTATTTACTTGGAAATGTTTGCTTTCCCTCCAGATCTTGTGTTCTTAAATTTTGAATGGTGATAATGTCGACAACTTCCCACAGTACCACTATTCCACAGTTTTTTGGTTTGCTTGTCATTCAAAGGGCGTATATAAAAATATGTTGTAGCAGTGGCGTTTAATGATTCAATTGAATAAGCGTATCTTACATCTAGTAGTTAAATTCTACTGTTGAACACATTTATATTATTTTTAAGCTAATGTGTTAGAGTTAGAACCATTAGAATATTTACACTTCCACAAGTTTCTGAAGCACTGCATCACTGATAAATGGAGCAACATTGCATTAGGTTATGATTGTACTAGTAGTTCAAGAATTGCTTTCATGTCTGTTACTTCTAAAACATCAATAGTACCATGAGCTCAAATCGGTAATCAATAGTTGGTTGTGATATAGACAACTCTAATATAGGCCCGACCTTAGTGGTTTTACTTATTTATTTGTGATACACTATTTTTCATTATACTTATGCACTCCCACACATTTTATTTTTGAGAGTCTTTCTTTCGCCTTTTTTTTTTTTTTTTGCCTAGGGGTCATTTTATTGTTATGGGTGTAAAAATGTTTAGTTATATTGACAATTTTATTTTTTATTTTAATGGGTTATTTTACGACGCTGTATCAACATCAAGGTTATTTAGCGTATGAATGAAATGAAGGTGATAATGCCGGTGAAATGAGTCCGGGTCCAGCACCGAAAGTTACCCAGCATTCGCTCGTATTGGGTTGAGGGAAAACCCCGGAAAAAACTTCAACCAGGTAACTTGCCCCGAGATTCGAACCCGGGCCACCTGGTTTTGCGGATAGACGCGGTGACCGTTACTCCACAGGTTTGGACGTTATATTGACAAAAGACTTGAGATTATGTCAATTTTTTGTCTTATAGGCAGTTGAAAAAGCTATTGCAGGCCTAGATATCTCTAGTTACCTAGCTGTTAATTCCATAATTCTGAAATTCATATCTTTTGTCTAAGATAAAGGAGAAGGGAAAGACATTGGCATTGCGCATTCATGTAGTTCATTCAGTAACTCTGCTAATTGGTAAGTTCTGAAAGAGTGGGACTTTTTTCTGTATCTGTAAGATTTTTTGAACAAGATTACCTTTTTTAAAGCTTGCATTTGCGTTGGACCAAGGACATAGAGAATATTTGTAACAGTGTGACGGTCTGTTCGGTTGATTCCGTTAGAGCGTAGGTTTGCACGTAAAGGAATTTCTTATACACATCTCTGCTCTGTTTTTCATTCGTTTTGTTTATTTGTTCTCTCTGTTTATAGGTCAAATGTTGTGAATAATTTATAACGAAGATATATTCAAGAAGTAAATTAGGTGCAAAATAAACATCCTTTCCCTAGTCGTGTGAACCAGGCGCTGTACGAAGTGGACTTAAGGCAAATTCACTCTAAGGCTGTATGTATAGAACAAACACTGAACTCAAACGCGATTTGCGAATACAGAAGTATTCATTTTCCCATTTCTATTTAAACTAGAATTTCCAGAAAAAACATTGAGTTGAATAGATTTTCTATAGCACGCAACAGTGAAAATTCAAATTTAAATTTTTCTAACTTCGCAGGTGCGGAAATCTGAGACAGGTTAGATTTCGTAGCTTAGCTTAGGCTTCTCGTATGCCTTTTACATATGAATCTGTGACAGGTTAAGTTAGTTTAGTTTAAGTTTTTTGTAATGCCTTGCATATACTAAGTGAAGTGAAGTGAAGTGAAGTGAAGTGAAGTGAAGTGAAGTGAAGTGAAGTGAAGTGAAGTGAAGTGAAGTGAAGTGTACGTTTCGCTGTATTATACTGTATTTTGAAGTGTTCTGCCTTTTTATTTCACGTGTTAAATAATCATTTTTAGGTTATCTACACTGATCAATTCTTTCCAATTTTTACGCATTTTTTTATGTTTTCACGTCAACTGACGTCCTATACGAATTCTTCACATTCCAAACTATCTTCCATCTGAAAATTTTTTCGTCAAAAAACTTCAGTTTCACGTGCTATAGAAAAAACCCCGTTGAATTCCACCCTAGATAGTGAATACAAACCCGCTCTAACTTAGCCTATGTGAATGATCCGTGGAATTAATGGAAGGGATGAATGACGTTATCCGGCTTGTGACGTGTGCCACAACTGGAGCTCAGTTTTGTATCCCTGATGTAAACCAGAGCAGTGTATATTATACTGCTCTGATGTAAACTAATGGTAAATTGCTTTAAAACAAGTTTTATAATTTCTTTCCTTCGTTTTTTATGATCCCTGTCTCTCATATTGTTTCTTTCCCGATCTTTATCTTTTTTCAACAAATGTGGTGTCACCAATTTCCTTTTGCTAAAATATTCCAATAAAAGCATTCATATTTAGGCATATAATTCGTACAATTTATTCTACAGTAAAAAAAAGGTAAAGGTAAAGGTATCCCCGTAAAATGCCATGAAGGCACTTGGGGGGCATGGAGGTAGAGCCCCATGCTTTCCATGACCTCGGCACTAGAATGAGGTGGTGTGGTCGGCACCACGCTCTGGCCGCCTTTTATCCCCGGGAAAGATCCGGTACTCAATTTTATAGGAGGCTGAGTGAACCTCGGGGCCGTTCTATTCTACAGTAAAAGTGAATAATGATAATGATAATGATAATAATAATAATAATAATAATAATAATAATAATAATTACGCTAAACTATTCGTAATATGCAATAAAATTGTTAAAGAAAAATGGTGCCTTCTTTAGTAGGCCCTATTGTGGTCTAGTTCTGTAGAATTAAAATAATTGTAACAATAACAAATTTAGCAAAATTTCCGTATAATGAAACTTTTAAACCTTAATATAGTTGGATACACTTAGGAATAAAAAGAGAGATTACTTGAAGGAAAAACTGAATGAGGTAGAAACAAATAGTAAGAAGAAAAACATTAGAGATTTATATAAGGGTATAAAGGAATTTAAGAACGGATATCAGCCAAGGGTAAACGTGATCAAGGATGAGAATGGTGACTTGCTTGCAGACTCTCCATCAGTCCTAAACAGATGGAAAAACTATTTTGCGCAACTACTAAATGCACATAAGCCAAATAGAAATGATCGGGACGAAATTGAAATACAAACCGCTGAGCCATTTATACCCGAATCCACGCTTTCAGAAGTCGAAATTGCGATAGAAAATCTGAAAAAGTACAAGTCTCCAGGTATCGATAAAATTCCAGCAGAATTAATACAAGAGGGTGGAAGTGCATTATATAGCGAAATTTATAAACTTGTACTTGCTATTTGGGAAAAGGAAATTGTACCAGAACAATGGAAGGAGACCATAATTGTACCAATTTTTAAGAAGGGGGACAAAACCAACTGTGGTAACTTTCGAGGGATATCACTTTTGTTGACGTCGTAAAAAATTTTGTCCAATATTCTTTTGAGAAGATTAACTCCGTACGTAGATGAAATTATTGGGGATCATCAGTGCGGTTTTAGGCGTAATAGATCGACTATTGATCAGATTTTTTGTATTCGACAGATAATGGAGAAAAAATGGGAGTATAAGGGTACAGTACAGATTTGCAGTACATCAGTTATTCATAGATTTCAAAAAGGCATATAACTCGGTTAAGAGGGAAGTATTATATGATATTCTTATTGAATTTGGTATTCCCAAGAAACTAGTTCGATTAATTAAAATGTGTCTCAATGAAACATACAGCAGAGTCCGTATAGGTCAGTTTCTATCTGATGCTTTTCCAATTCACTGCGGGCTGAAGCAGAGAGATGCACTATCACCTTTACTTTTTAACTTCGCTCTAGAATATGCCATTAGGAAAGTTCAGGATAACAGGCAGGGTTTGGAATTGAACGGGTTACATCAGCTTCTTGTCTATGTGGATGACGTGAATATGTTAGGAGAAAATACACAAACGATTAGGGAAAACACGGAAATTTTACTTGAAGCAAGTAAAGCGATCGGTTTGGAAGTAAATCCCGAAAAGACAAAGTATATGATTGTCTCGTGACCAGAATATTGTACGAAATGGAAATATAAAAATTGGAGATTTATCCTTCGAAGGGGTGGAAAAATTCAAATATCTTGGAGCAACAGTAACAAATATAAATGACACTCGGGAGGAAATTAAACGCAGAAAAAATATGGGAAATGCCTGTTATTATTCGGTTGAGAAGCTTTTATCATCTAGTCTGCTGTCAAAAAATCTGAAAGTTAGAATTTATAAAACAGTTATATTACCGGTTGTTCTGTATGGTTGTGAAACTTGGACTCTCACTCAGAGAGGAACATAGGTTAAGGGTGTTTGAGAATAAGGTGCTTAGGAAAATATTTGGGGCTAAGCGGGATGAAGTTACAGGAGAATGGAGAAAGTTACACAACGCAGAACTGCACGCATTGTATTCTTCACCTGACATAATTAGGAACATTAAATCCAGACGTTTGAGATGGGCAGGGCATGTAGCACGTATGGGCGAATCAAGAAATGCATATAGAGTGTTAGTTGGGAGACCGGAGGGAAAAAGACCTTTGGGGAGGCCGAGACGTAGATGGGAGGATGGTATTAAAATGGATTTGAGGGAGGTGGGATATGATGATAGAGACTGGATTGGTCTTGCACAGGATAGGGACCGATGGCGGGCTTATGTGAGGGCGGCAATGAGCCTTCGGGTTCCTTAAAAGCCATTTGTAAGTAAGTAAGTATATAGCCAATTAAACTCCTGTGAAGTAGGATCATTACTACGCTGATCTACATAATAGTGGAGATCATACTAGTGTTAACGAACAAACTGTCATGTCAGAGATGGATTCGATTCCACAATCGTGGCTTTCTCCTTGAAGCTAAACATGAACACTTAATATCCTACAACGCGGGCGATGAATAAGTTATAGTTGACATTAATTTGCAGACTGTTTAGTGAGACGTAAATATATTACGAGCAGGGATAATAATTCTGTGGTGCGCGGTAAAAAGGACACACGTCATAAATTGTAAGTTTTCAGTAGAGCAGAAGCAAAATTTGAAACGAGGTTCAATATCATTAAGATGGGTTGGAAATCTGACCTCTACATCATTATTAAAGGGAATAGACATATGCCATGTATACCATCTGCAGTACATTTTTTGTGTAGTCACATGGAGGTCATAACTCAAAACCACTAATTTCAGATTAACGCTTTGTTTTTTACCGTGCACCATAGAATTATTGAACGTACTCAAATCTGCGATACGGTTCTCTTGTACACAAACATTTCCTACATTCCAATCGACTGTGTTAATTATCTGAATCGAATTCAACAAGTATAATGCCGTAATTATTTTTCGCAAACAAGCATCACTTAAAAATAATGTAAACAGACATATTTACAAGCTGAGACAAAAGCAAGTCTTGAAAAACATAGCAATAATATTTAAGACTTAACAATTAAGGGCCTATGTAAAATGAGATAGCACGAATTGTCAAAATCAGACTTTACATTTGTACAATCAAGTATAAACACAAAACAAATGAGCTCTTAATTATATACAGACTGAAAGGGGTATAACTGTATTAATTTTAAGAACATAATCTTTAGGTTGTAAGTAACCAAAAAGTCTAATGTCATTTTGGTATTGGAGCAACAGTTTAGCATAAAAAAATTGCGTCTGAAGTTTGAATCCCATTTACAGTATGGTAAAACTATTGGATATTCAAACGTATGATTGGTAAAATATCAACGCGAGGAAAAAGCCGAAAAAAATATTCCTTTGGCATACCTTCTAAAAACGCTTCGTTTGTGTAATAACGTACAAAATTAACTGATTAAAAACGCATTTACAGTGTGACGGAAATGTAATCAGTTAATTTTGTATGCTATTACACAAGTGAAGCGTTGGCTTGAAAAAGGAACATTTTTTTTCGGCTTGCTCTTCGCGTTGATATCTTACCACTCATACCTCTCAATACCCAATAGGTTTACCATAAATAGGAGTTAAACTACAGACACAATTTTCAGCTAAATAGCCTGATATATAATTTACTTACTTGAAATTGTGGACAACAGACCGGCCATTAAACTGCTGCCCACGGTCATCACAGTATTTTCTGGCAGTTTCCTATGGTGTTCCCTGGGCAGCTAGACAGGGAGGAAGTCGGACGTTTCAACCTGTGTACCTCGCCAAATCAACTGTGCCTGCAGAGAGCTGGTGGACGTCCCTTTTCAGAGAAGGGACTGCAAGGGGGTGAGGGGCATCATTTGACTAAATAGCGAACTTAAGCTTACGTGATTGGACAAAAACTAATTTCCCCTCCTTCCACCCCGTTATTCTTCGTACTTTGAAGCTGTGGTTTCTTATGTTTGTCAAGTGATTATGAACTTTACTAGTAGAATCCCAGTGTTGCCAACGTGGTGTTTCATATCCAATATAATGCGATATTTTTTCTAGTAGGTATTGGATGACTGGAACTATAGATATTACTAAATACGAATAGTAAGCATTGTTACCAACATTTGGCGTGACATATTTATACCTCACGTACTTAAACCTGTCCTTTTCTTTGTCGTTCTCAGATCATCATCATCATCATCATCATCATCATCATCATCATCTGTGTGAGGAATAATAATAATAATAATAATAATAATAATAATAATAATAATAATAATAATAATAATAATATATTTTAGCAGGCAGAGTTAAGGCCGTGAGGCCTTCTCTTCCACTCAACCAGCAAAAAGTATACATACATAATTATGAACTTACAATCTACAAAGAAAACAACAATTTGATTTAGATAAAAGTTACGTATATACAAAAGTTACTTATGAATTAAACAGCAAATTACTATGAACTATTAATTAAAGAATGAAATACAAACTGTGTTATTATTCGGTTGAGAAGCTTTTGTCATCTAGTCTGCGTCAAAAAATCTGAAAGTTAGAACTTATAAAACAGTTATATTACCGGTTGTTCGGTATAGTTGTGAAACTTGGACTCTCACTTTGAGAGAGGAACAGAGATTAAGGGTGTTTGAGAACAAGGTGCTTAGGAAAATATTTGGGGCTAAGAGGGATGAAGTTACAGGAGAATGGAGAAAGTTACACAACACAGAACTGCACGCATTGTATTCTTCACCTGACATAATTAGGGACATTAAATCCAGACTTTGAGATTGGCATGGCATGTAACACATATGGACGAATCCAGAAATGCATATAGAGTGTTAGTTGGGAGACCGGAGGGAAAAAGACCTTTGGGGAGGCAGAGACGTAGATGGGAGAATATTAAAATGAATTTGATTGAGGTGGATATGATGGTAGAGACTGGATTAATCTTACACAGGAAAGGGACCGATGGCGGGCTTATATGAGGGCGGCAATGAACCTCCGAGTTCCTTAAAAGCCATTTGTAAGTAAGTTGTAATACAAACTGTGTAGCAGAATTAAATTAAAATACATATAATGGTAATTTATTTCAAATAATGTTAGATAGTAGGAAGAGATTATTGAGAGGCAATTTTGAAAATACAGCGCTATCAGGATGCATGTATAAAGAAAGAAGTTACCATATAGTCAGTGATAGCTAAGTCAGTATAATTGGAGTGAATTGCTAACAAGATTATCCTTTAAGCTATTTTTAAAAATGTTTATTGTTTTGCAGCCCCTAATACTTTGTGACAGGGAATTCCATTGTCGCGAGGTGGATATTGTGAAAGATGATGAATAACAAGATGTTCTATGAAGAGGTATACTTAGCGTGCTACAGATAAGTGATTGGTATTTATGTCGTGGTTAGAGTATAGATAAGAGAAACGAGACAATAGGTAATTTGGTTTGAGTTGTGCAGAATTCGAAAGAGTGAAGACAAAGAGTGTAAAATAACATTGGAGTGGCGCAACATTGGAAAATTTTAAACTCACCGTTAACCGAAAGGATAATGCTTCTTTTCAAGAGGAATACCAGGAAAACAAGCTAAATACTAGAAGGAAAAGGATTATACACATAGAACCAGGGGAATACAAGGAGAGAAAGAAGAATACAAGGAGAACAGGGGTATACAAGGGTAATACAAAGAGAATAAGGGTATTGCAATGAGAAGGAAAATACAAGGAGAAAAAGGGGAACGCAAGGAAAATAAATAGGCCTATAAGGAAAACAAAGCGAAGAGGTTGCATTTTTATATACCGATCAATTTTCAAGTTATGCCCCTATACCTAATGAGGAGAAATACTTAATTCTTTGTCAACACAAGACGTAGGATTTACGTTCGGGTTGAGGGAGTTAAGTTTCCACTTTCCAGTCGGATATCGAACCTTAATACTATTGATATATAGCTGCTCCCTGTAATATCGCGAGGTTTGGGGGACGGGTTATGATTCCGATTATAAGACAGCCTAGCTTTAAACGAGACAAAGAATTTCATTTTCTTCGCTCAGAACGAACTCAGAGTAAATACGTAACTTAAATCCAGTCGTATTTGCTATATTTATCGCTCTAGCCTAGTTCGTGATTCTGTGCACTAATTCTTTTCAGTCTCATCTGCAGATCAAAATAATTTACTTAGGAAAGAATTTTCTCCAACGGCAGTATCTGACAGATAGTTCCGTGGTATTAAGGAGAAACTATACTTCCATATCTTACAATGTTAAATTCCTCAATTTGGGTCCACTTTTCTCAGAAGTTATAAAAGTTACAAATGTAGAAAAAATAGGGCATATGTAACATATATTTATGTATACAACCAGTTAAATAAATTTAAAATTCCACTGAGCGGTTGGTAAAAAGTTTTTTTTTTTCATTGATAACATTTTTTGTATTAACAATTACTACAAATTATTTTTTATTTTTGCTGAAAATAGAAATAATCTTAATTTTTAACCTATTGTGTAAAATGGCATCACATTGATATTGTATATTAATTTCAGCCTTGTGGGTACAATACTTCCTGAGAAAAGTGCACCAAGTCACAAAAATAAGAAAATGCAGAGGAATGGTGTCAAAGTTTCCATATCTTGCAATGTTACATTCCTCAATTTTGAGTGCACTTTTCTCAGAAGTGATAAAAGATACAAGTGTAGAATAAATGGGGTATATGTAACACACTTTTATGTATAGAATCGGCTAAATAAATTTAAAATTCCACTGAGCCGTTGGCAAAAAAAAAATCCATTGATAATATTTTTTGCATTAAGAATTACTACAATATTTTTGCTGAAGATAGGGCTAAAAGCTGACAATTAGAAGAAATGAAGTCATATTATCATTTTACACATATTACACTATCGAAAAACGATAAAATCTAAAATATCATTTTTTTTGTCAAAATTCGGTGTAGGTACAGATTCCCCTTAACTACAGTGTAGTATCAGGAGAGTAGTATATTACCGTTATATTTTTTACCGGTTGAAGACAACATGAATGAATGAATGAAGTGCATTATTTATACATAATACATACAAACACATATACACATGATCCTTCGCACGAGCCTCTACCGGCCATTCGTTCAAGTTAAAAAACCTGATGACAATAATAATAATAATAATAATAATAATAATAATAATAATAATAATAATAATAATTATAATAATAATAATAATTATTATTATTATTATAATAATAATTATAAAATGATAAAATAATAAAATAACAATAATAATTATAATTACTGTTATCATCAATTATTATCACAATTACAACTAACCCAATTTCATACCAAATTTCACAAAAATAATTCAAATAATAAAAATTAAATAAACGTTAGGTATGAGTAAAAACATAGTAAAACATAAATATAAATATAAAGAATTAAATTCAATTCCTTACCAAAATTTTTAATAAACAATCCAAATAATAAATATAAATGTAAGGCATAAAAAACACATACAACAGCTGAAGACAACATAAATGTGCTTAAGTGCCAATTTTTCAAGTCATTTTATTCAATCTAAGGGAGGAACATCCATACGAGAATATCATACTAAATTGTCTTTGTCGTAGCTGAACTGTAAGTATCTCATTCGTGCGTCAAAAGACGGTGTAGTAGGTATCTCAACATGCATTGCGCAGTCTGTTTTTCATCAGTATCTCAGAAAGTTGTTTTTGGCACTTAGCACATTCAGAATATTAGGTTCTCAATTGTTTGCATACATTTGAAATCTGATTAGTGTAATATGTACTAATCAGTGATATATGCAGTGGAGGGGGAAAGGAACTGGCCACCCTACCTCATTATCTCCTGGCCATATTGCCTCATGTGTGATGCCGTATTGGTATCACTTGTGAGGTCCAGACTTGTCTTCGCAGTTGACTAAATAATAATAATAATAATAATAATAATAATAATAATAATAATAATAATAATTTCGTGAATATTAGATATTGAGATCTAACGTTTTAAATGTCTTCTTTGGTCTCTTCTTTTCCTAAGGGAATAGCGTTAATTAAATGTTTTTGATTTGAAATTAACGTAGGGGCATTACGATCCAGATCTTTCAAGATCTATTGCTCTAACAGTCAAGCTAGTTCGTCGCTATGTAGTAATGGCTAACACGTCTGACCTTGAAATGAGCGGGTTCGGGTTCAAATCCTGGTTGCGACAAGTTACTTGGTTGGGGTTTTTCCGGGGGTTTCCCTCAACGTGTTGAAGCAGAAATTGTTGGATAACTTTCGACGTTGGAGCTCGGACTTATTGCGCCATCATCATCATCATCATCATCATCATCATCATCCATACCATAACCCGGATTAAGTTCAAGGTGAGGTGTGCTGTACTTGTACAAGAGCGCGGCCGTTCGGCTAAAGTATCATTCACAGACCAGGAGTGGTAAGCACAATAAGCTTCAGGCTGCAGTTTAAGCCTTCGCGTCTCTCCTCCGTAAAAATCTGATTAATGATTTTACGTAATTTAATAATTTAGTTTTTGATCTACCAATTACAACTGATCCATCCAATAGTAATAGACTATTGTAATTTTTGAAAATGTATTTATAATACAATGAATTTGAGGGAGGTGGGATGTGATTGTAGAGACTGGATTAATCTTGCTCAGGATAGGGACCGATGGCGGGCTTATTTGAGGGCGGCAATGAACCTCCGAGTTCCTTAAAAGCCATAAGTAAGTAAGCAAGCAAGTAAGTAAGTAATAAGTAAGTAAGTAAGTAATTTATAATACAAAATGTTTATTACCGGTACTTATTTTGAGTTGAAATTAAACTTGTACGTAACTACTGTATGTTAATCAAGTTTCTTACTAGAATGAGACTGGTGCCCTCATATCCAAGCACACTTGCTTTTCGTCAGGACTGAAAGAAGTCGACTTCTTTGCCCTTGTGACCCACGCCATTGTAATGTACTAATTGCATTTACAAGAAAAAAAAACACCTTTTTCAGTAGGGACAAAAGATGATGGGTTCAGGAAGGCCAAATTCCAACCGCACAAATTAGTACGCACCAGCAGCTTTGTTTGACTCCGTTTGACGTAGGCCTAAATACCTTCATACTTGCAGTGTAAGTGGTAGCTGGCTGCGGTATACGCAAGAGCTTTGGTTCCTCTGTAACGTAATGTGGAAATTACAGCCATGTCTTGATCTCTAGAACATGAATGTTTCTCATTATCATTGTGATTATTTGTGTGGATATCTGCTATGGTCCTGATTCCATGTCACGAGAGTTACACCGTGTGTCCTATCGAAGATTTTTTCAGACAAAAATTTAGTTTCAAGATATATATATATATTATATATATATATATATATATATATATATATGAAAATACATTTCACAATTTAACGTACAGTATACCAACCGTTATGAAACTTATGTAAACCACGTAGAATAATAAAATTATTATAAATAATATTATTATTGCAATTTAAAACTTCTACGGACACAATAATAGCTTTTAAAGTTTAAAGAAATACGAATTACTTTGTAAAGTTAACGTAAATCTAGTCATTGGGAAATGGAGTAAAACGTAGTATGAATTCTTTCTGTAACAATTTTTCTTTTTATAGATGAGCTCACAAATTAAATCTTAGGAATAGTTTCTTCTCACAAATACGGTATTTTATCAGTTAGACCTAAACCACTCCCTTGCGTAATTCCCTTCTGAAGATTTTTATTAAATAAAACAAATTAAGTTAAAATGTAACATATTTCCCTTTCTTAGAATAATTCCATTCAAAATACACAGAAATTTCCCTTTAACCAGTTTTGGCGGCAAGTTGTCCACTTTTTTGACATCACGTTATTTTTCGTGCGTAAATACCCAGGGTCAGCGAACTCACTTCTGACAGTAGACGTTTACCTGGCCGTCTAAACGTGTGTGTGTGTATCCAATACCTACCCAGTGATGTCAAAGCAAGCGCATTTTTCTGACCTTGACGTCGCGCGCGAGCATCAAGCGCTAGGTACGGAATGAGGAAGGGTTATGTATATGAATCAGCAGCCTGTTGGATTTAAAAAACAGTAGTGCACAAACTTCAAACGGAACGTGAAATTTTATGTCGTTATTTTTATATGGCTTCTTTCTGTTTGATATTACGTATATTGTCTGAAAGAAGTACTAACGCCAATTTCTTAATATTACAGTTGTGTTTTAAACGTTAATAACATAATACTTTATTATATATTTACACACATGCCATAGTAGTACAACTATACTGTACTAAGTGAATGAAACACATCATTCATAAAGAAAGTTATATCCCAAAAAAAGAGATTGAGTGTGACATGATAAGCTGGAATTTATATTGATGATATCTTTAGCCTTATAAAAGTAATCAATAAACTAATCAAAACAATGCTATAGTACAAATCAAAGTTACCTAGGTATATGTTTTAACAGTAACTAATATCACATAACAAAACTCTTATCGCAGTATGTTTTCAGGTGATATTGGTGCGCTACTTCCTATCATCAGAATATTAAATTATTTTCTCGAAATCTTCTGAAGCTATAGAGCTGACGTTTTTACAACACATGGGCACATATCTTTTGTTTATGATGTAAGAGTAATTGCTTTGTTTTATTCATTCCCTTACATACATTTTCCATGCGAATATTTTCAAAATTTTCAGTACACTATCTTCAGTAATATTTATGATATCTGTATTAGATTTACGAAAACATCGCTCCAGTACCTGTAAGGCTACTAAATAAACATATCTGAAAATTTCACTTTTCTATAAAAAAGTTGAGAAAATATTTCTTTTGAATAAAAAACAAACTTGTGAATAATGAGCATTAAAATTAAAACTTACATTCCTATAATGGACTTATACTTCTCAGATAAAGCTAAAAATTAACATGGGTACAGTTTTAATAAGTTCTCTTTCCTTTATCTATTGATTCAGTGTTGGCCATCCCTGTATATAGCTCGACCAAGCGGCATATACTACCTCACTCGTCTGTCTCTTTCCTTTCCGCTGTAAAGCGCTCAGGCTATCCTGAGCTCTAAAGCGCGCACTTGCGCCTATGGGCATCAATTGACATGACTGACCCACCCACTTCACTTATGTGATTCGGGTTCCGAATATTGCTGATAGATGGCAGAACTGTGATCCATTTTTCAAGTTGCACACTATTTCAGCATATTGTGTGTCTGTGGAAAGTTTTGTCGTGTACTAGTGTGAGTGTGTAAGTGTTCTCGTAAGTATAGTCTAGGGCAGCGTTTTTAAACTTTTTTCAACATGTGGCATCAAACTGTGGTGAATCTCTCGCTTTAGGAAGAAACACAGGTATTGATACAGTAGAATTGGTAGACTAATGTTCACCCGCGGAGTTACGAAGGATGTCTTTGTATAAGAATATTTGCTCGATGTCATTGCACTTAAAGGAAATTAATACAGGGACATCATTTTATTTTTACTAATATTTCTAATATTAACCTGGCTATACCTTTGGATTAACGATTGAGAACCGGAAACATCGTTTGCTACCCCGTTCCACGACTGGAGTTCGATTATACTGACGTAAAATACAAACAAATCATTTTATTAGGTATAGGAGGGAAGAAAAGTAGTTAATCCATTTACGTAAACTAGGAAATATCGCGATTTTGAGTTTGATAATTTTCATTAGGTTTTTCCTTAATCAAAATACAGTGCTGTATTAAAAATAAGTGTTTTTACTCACGAACTGAGCTATCCATTCGGACGTATTCATTATGCAGTGTATACTATACTGTCTACAGCACATTAGCGTACAATACAGAGAATGAAGTTAAATTGAAAAATAATTATAATATGGATATTTAAACACATTTTTGAAAATGCGTGGCCGTTCATTTCTATACAGGCTTCAGTTCTTTCGTGCATATTATCGCACTATAGACTATTGTACGTAATTCCAATTACCAGTTTCGTCCTTCGTACTAGTAACTCATGTTGAAATAATTCTGTACGTACTCTATAAAAGAGTACCTTACGTACTGCAAATTCAATCTTCACTTCTGCCCGATTCGAAATGATGAAATTACTCAGACATGCTATCTACTGTCTGTTCATGTGGTTTTGTCGAAGGGTTGTAGAAAGGGGGCAAATCACGTGACAGTTAATTACTTGACGAGGTCCTTTTATTTACGTTATTTTAAACAGTTGTATAATATTACGTAGATCTCTAATTCCTAACAGACATTAATGTTTTCAGAAAAGTACTAAGACAGTCCAGCCACTAACCTTTACTGAGGGACGAATAGAAGTGGGTGGGAGAAACCGGGATGCGACGTAGGTAAACGGACAACAGTACCTGTGCGAAAATATGATTCAATATTTAAAGCTTTTCGTCACTGGAAAACGCGAATACATTTCTGGAACGTACTATATTCACTAACTCAGTACTGTTTACTGTGACCGTAAAGCGACTTTTAACTGTATACGCGGCTTTGGTTCTGTGTGGAAGACGTGTGGAAGTTTACTAGTAGAAGGGGTGGGAGTGAAGTACATTGAAAAACTCAGGTACAATAAAACTTGAAGTAAAAATAAAATGATGTCCCTGTACAACTGGAGAAGAGTTATTCCAAGCATGAAGAAAATATATAGAAGAAATGAACCTGAACATAAAGCATCTTGTATCTGTAGCAACAGACGGGACTCGAAATACGATTTTAAAAAGTCTACTAGGTGGGCACGTGTTATTAAGAGAGCTGGAAATGAGTGAGAACATAAAACGTTGCCACTGTATAACACACCAGACTGGCTTAGATTTATTAAAAATGCTCTGCATAGAAAAATAACCTATGTGTAGTCCTATCATAGGCTGCCTGCCGCTACCCTACATAGCTGCTATGTTTGGCTCTAAATTCAATATACTGTATTTTCGAACAATATTGTTCTCTGAATGAAAACTTGTAAAATCTAAACAAAAATCGTGACTAACAGACGAAAATTTACGAGTTGTATTAAGAGTGACAAATTGTGACGTACTTTCCTAGGTTTTTGTAGTACAGTAAAATAAAGGTGAAATAGAATATGTATAAACTGTTCATCTATAAATCAATATTGTGTAGTCTACGCCAGATGATTGGGTTGAGAGTCCGTCCCTGGGATCCGAACGGATTGATATTACATCTTATGCATTGCGGTTTGGGTCCAGTGATGTCATCGTGAGTACGAATTTGCCGTAAAATTTTGGAAATATTCAACATTTTTTACCTCCATTACTGTATCTTGTACAATAATGAAAATTAGTATGTGTAAAACACTGTCCTTCTGCTATATATTTTTACGATTAAAAAAAATTATTTACATTTATTTTTTCAAAATTCAATTCACTGTGCAGTGATGATGCGTTTCCCACATAACTAAAAATTATACAACGTTCTATGATGAAATTTTTTGTTTGTATTTATGCATGTCATATCTACAACATGATGCAAGATCACTTCTCTGCCTTTGATAGATTGTGTGATAAAAAATAAATTCATTTTAAAAAATGGTCAAATATCAGTATTTTCTATTACAAAAAATAAAAAATATTATTTATTAAGGAATGTAGTTGAAAGACCATTACATTTTAAATATGAGTTTCAGCAATAAAATAAAAGAGAGAGAGACAGAACATGAAAAAGTTAACAAGTTTTTGAGTTATGAGGAAACGCTTCATCATTGCACATTGAACTGCAACATTTTGAATTTTGAAAAAAAAAAAATGTATATATATTTTTTAAATCGTAGAAATATATATATATATATATTTTTTTTTCATATAGCAGAATTATAGTGTTTTATACATACCAATTTTCATTATTGTATAAGATACAGTAATGGAGGAAAAAAATGTTGGATATTTCCAAAAATTGCACTGCTGTAAGCTGTACCTAACCCCTTAAAGGAAAAGGGCCGGAAGATGGTATTTGATACACAAATAAAATCTTCTTACAAATCGTAATATAATACTATTCTACTGAAAGAATTTATAAATAATAATTTTCGTAATGTAAAAAGTTTTAGACTTTTGGTCATATTTAACATTTGTGTCTTTGTTTTTTTTTTTCAGATTTATAGAGTTATCTTATGATTTTTTATAATTCTCTGTCCAATTATATTATTATTTTTTTCATTAAGTTATCGGTGTAAGTTTTCCACAGGAAAATTGTAACACAGTGCACATTACTGCACCTGTTGTCCAATATTTCACCACATAGTGCGTCACGCAACAATACGAATTTACTTTATTATGAATACATGCAGTACAGTAAAAGCTGTTTCAATACATAACAAAATGCGTCTGAAAATATAATTAGCTCGATTTATGGAGTTTAATATTAGTCTAGCATTATAAAAATTGTTAGTGTAAATGCGCACTGTTACTGTTTGTTTTCTACATTCTGCAGAATAATGCCGGCGGAAGAGTGGAGTGTTCACAGCTGCAGCAAAAGTGTTAAATTTGTGAATATTTACATTTAGAAATGCTATCAAGGATATAGCAGTTGAGGTTCGTTGATGTGAAAATTAGTTGACTGTAGTCTGTAGTGAACATAGCTCTAAACCCCTGCAGTGACTGACTAGACAGACCTTCAATCTGTCACGCAGACAGTCCGGGCTCGAGTCCCAGTGAAGTCTGTGGGTTTTCATTGACTATTATACTTTTAATACGTCATAGTATTTTTGACCTATAAAATGGTACGGAACGACGTGGTTCAACCAATCATGGCTGTTTATCCTACAAGTTTTATCACCTCCCTAGCATTTGTCTTTTATCATCTCCCTAGCATTTGTTTCTTTGTTTGCCAACATTGTACTTTCAATAATTGTGCCTTTTAAAATGATTCATGTTTATTTAATCATCCTTAATTAAAACTTTTCTATCATTTATCGTTTTTATATTATTTAGGTTATGTTATAGCGTCTGCTGTATGAGATTATGGATAGTCATGTACAGGCTTCGGTCCTGGGCACAGAAACGCACGAAGTTCAGAACGCACGGGCGGTAGTGTTGTGTTGGTCGAGTGGAGTGAGAGATGGAGCGCGCCGTTACTTCGTGTCTCAACATGTAAACAGTCCGTCACAGCACGGCACAAAATATATTTCACCCTGTACAGATGCAGTAAATACAGTACATTCCTAGTGTAGACAATAAATGTCTACCATTAAAGTATTAACGTGAGTTGTAACCTTCAATCAGGTGTCCCTACGCCGAAGCCTGTTACACGTACCGCAGCCAAGCAGCAATACACACAACGGTAATGCACATTACGGACCCACCTGTGCTATTGCATTCACCCCACACGGTCATGACGTCATTTATACTCCGTATACTCTAAACCTCATACTGGTTACTCTGTGTCCCTAGGCCGAAGCCTGGTCATGTATCAGAGATTGTTTATTATACTATATTGATAATTGAAGTGGAATGTAATTGTTTTAATAAAAATGAAACTGGATCAACACAACATTCTTGACTAATAACTGTCGTCTATGGAGTTCAATGAAGATTGTATAGCTCGCACAACTGTAACAAGAGAACACTGTTCACAACACACTACTATCATCTAGCGGAATATCCATAATGATGAGATGGTACAATAATACATTTTCAAGACAGTTTAGTAAGTCAATTAAAATGTTATTGTACATATTATAGTACTTTATTTGAAGGGCTCAGAGTCATAGCGGGCCAAGCAACATTTATTAAAAACGGAGAAAGTAAGGGTTAAAGTTAAGTAAATACCATAATTTAATGAAGATTGGCATATTATTTAATTTTAATGTGCATACTTTATCTTACTTGCTATATGTTTCGTTAAATTATGGTAATCATTTCATTTTAACTCTTGTTTTCTCCGTTTGTAATAAATGGCGCTTGGCCCACTAAGGCTCTGAACCCTTCATTTCTTCTAATCTTTATACACTTTCTTCTAATCGTGTAATAGTCAATTAAATCCCAGTTGAGTTTTGATTTTCTCTAGATAAATAAAAACCTCTAGTGAGATTACTGTTGAAAAATCCATAATACACTTATGGCGGACAAGGTTAAGTTGGAGTTTTTTCGGGGTTCTCCCGTTTCCCAATATAAGCATCTACATAATTCGGTCAACATTTCTCCATTTCATCATTCCATAGCAATCCCTGAACGCCGGTTGGCGACGCAAGGAATGGGCTGGCCTAGGGACGAGAAGGGTTACCTGCTTGAAACCTGGGTATGCAGCGAACCTTAGTGTGGATTTTGGAATGCGCCTAGCATGAGGGTTAGCGCAATAGATCATGAAAGGTTGCAGTGCTGAACCATAGTGCACCCCTCCCGAAATTCCATTTCATTCCAAGCCTCGCCAGACTTCGCACAGGCCGAATACTGACTATATCATACACTAATTTTTCCGTCGGCGATTCATATAAAGATACCTTCCTGTTTGTATAACAGCGGTGACCAAAGCGGGTGTCCTGATTACATCATGTAATCACAGAGATTCAAACGGGTACGAGGAATTTCCTGTACATTGCTGTGTGTTTCATTCACGTACTGAAGACAAGTAGTGACGGTATTATGTCGCTCTACAAACTTTGTCTCTACAAGCAGTAAGAGGTGGTTTCGTAAAGAATGAGAAGGAGAACTTTTTTTGTTGTTCTGTAGGACAAAATGTAATATGTTTACTTTGCTCAATGGTTCAATTAGGAGTACAGTATATAGAAACATTAATTGCCACGCTGAATAATGTATTATTATTATTATTATTATTATTATTATTATTATTATTATTATTACTGACTACTAAGTACGTGTTTCTATAATTCTTCAGTACGTGCATGAATATTGATATTTTTAGATCTTCTCCTTAGAAGGATAAAATTATTAGGTTTTATCTCAATTTTAATTTTCTTAATCTTTAGATGAGGGTAACTATTTATTAGTTATTCATTTAATAATAATATTGTAGAAAAATTGATTCAATATTATGTGCCAACGAACTGTTAAATGCCAGGAATTGACGTGTCTTAAGTCATAGCCAGGAAGAGAAAGATGATATAAATAAATGTAAGGAAGTCAGCTACGTAATGGGGTTTGGAATATCTCGTGCTCTAAAGCCTTTTAATAGAACAGAATTTCTCAAAATAGTAGTGATTAAAATAGCTTAAATAACTTGTCCATAAGAAGTTTTTAATTTTGAAAAACTACGAATTTCTCGACCAAGTATCGAGAGAAGAATTTAGAAAATTCCTAATTATATTCAAGAGGAAGGTTAAAAAATAGAAGCAAGAAAACTCGTGTGTTATTCACTGATTCTTGATGACAGCAGTGACATTACTGAGATTTTTATCCGCGGGATTGATGAAGATGTTAGTACAGAAACAACCGCAGGTTGTAGTTTTCATGCCAAGTACCTTTCCTCCGTCTCCTTACTTCATAGGCTGTCTGTCGCATGTAATCACTGCAGTTCGAGTTCTGGTCACAGCTGTTGTATAAACACAGACTGTGCAGACAAACCGGTGTATATGTGAGTGTGTAAAGGTCCCTTAACACGTTTTGGGGCTTGATAATGATTTTTAAATCTATATGCATTGCTCTTTACGGATGGGTGATAGATCTGATCGTTGGTCAAGTGGATTAATACAAAAATACGAAGTAAAATTACAAAATTGATTCATTAAATAGTTTTAAGTGCATTAGTTCTCCTTTTAATAGTGGTAGTGGTAGTAACAGTCCTGAGGTTATTCATCATCCAAATTTAACTTGCATGATAAATGGCCTATAAATTTTGTCTGGAGCCTCTACCAAGTATTAGATTCTACTGTATTACGTATCTTGAATCTCGATACTAATCTCCCAGCTGTATTTCCTTTATGAAGGTAGCCCTTTAAGCCCTTCAAAATCCATCATTTTCTGTCGGGTTTGAACCTATGAACCCCGGGTTCAACGATTGCCAATGCAATCAGGTGACCATCAAGAACGACTCGTCTCAGATGAAACGATTGCAGTGAGGTATTTGACGGAAATGTACTTGGTTGATTGCTAATGCTGGACACGTGGCAAAGAATTTATCGGATCTTCTAAATTGGCCTCGTTTCACTTGATACCCATTTTCAATTTGTGGACCTCGTACTAGTACAGTACATCGGCGGATCATTACACATCACCAGTGGGGTTATGAACCGATATGACTCGTTGCTTTGATGGAAATCAAAGGTCTCTCCGATCGTTATCAGAACTTTTGTTACCAAGACTTGAGGACGGATTCTGAGTAGAATTTTGATGTTAGTCATCTTCAGCCATGAACAAAGAGATATATTAATATAGTAAATTTACTACATTGAACAGCAACTTTACTTCTCTATATTTTGATGGGACGTTCGCTTCAGATCTTTTTCCCCTTAAGATCACTGCCTTCAACCCAGATCGAATCCGCGACCTTATGTCCAGATACAAGCACGTTAGTCACTACGCAAATATTGCCGAACAAATGAAGATGAATAAGAAGAGCGCTGGAGATGTATTGTGAAATCTTGAAACTCTAATTATATTTAATGAGAAAAAGAAGTAGGCCTATAATGACCTAATGAGGAATACAAAATCTCTGGTAAGTTAATGTAATAAATTAATTGACTGCCACTGTCGTCTCGTGTTCCGAGCATGCTCCCGACATCGGTTCGAATCGAACTTGGATTGATTTTGTGATTCGGTTTTTCCGAGTTGTTTCTTAATGGTAAAGCAAATATCAGAAAATCCCATGACAAGCCCTACGATTCATTTCACCAGAATATCATTTTGCTATTGCCAATTTCATTGCCACTGAATAACTGCGCATTTGATACAATTTTGTGAAATAATCAATTATAAAAAAATAGAAATAAATGTTTCAATTTAGAACTAAACAAGTTCAATTAATGTCATAATATTACTATTACTACTACTACTGCTACTGCTACTACTGCGTTTGCAACTGCTATTGCTACTGCTACTGTTAGTATAGCTATTGCTACTGTTATTGCTATTGCTACTGCCACTGCTACTGCTTTTGCTATTGATATTGCTACTGTTATTGCTATTGCTTCTGCTACAGCTATTGCTATTGCTCCTGCTATTGCTTCTACTACAGCTATTGCTGCTGCTACTTCTATTGCTAATGCTATTGGTTCTGCTATTTCTTTTGCTACGACTACTGATATTGCTATTGCTATTGCTTCTGCTACGGGTAGTGCTATTGCATTCCGTACGGTCACAGTCTAGTATATAGTAGTAGTAGTAGGTTTATTTTGCCTGGCAGAGTTAAGGCCATGAGGCCTTCTCTTCCACTCAACCAGGTTTCAATAATATACATGAAATACAAAATTTGATTACAAAACAACACAAAAGAAAATACCTTAGAAATTACATAAAATATAGTATAAAATTACAATAGAAAAGATCAGTTATATAATATAAAATTACAAATAGTCAAGATCGGTTATGTAATATATAAAGTAAAGTAGAAAATTACACATAATCAAAATCAGTTACATAACATAAAGGGGAATACACACACACACACACACACACACACACACACGCACACACACACACACACACAAAACACACAATTTATAAGACCTAAAATGCCCGAGATAAATACGACGATTAATTCACTTGAGATATATTATACAGTTAATATACTAATAGGGGAATACATGTGAGTTACAAGACATAAAATGTTGATTAGCAAATTCGTACTGAATGGCATACAAACACAAATGACTAAGAAATATATCAAGATAATAAAAAAAAAAAAAGAAAAGAGAAAAAAAAAAGAAGAAGAGAGAGGAGAAAAAAATAACAACTTGGTCATTTAAGACTACATAGAAACTTCCGCAAGAGTCTAGTTCTGTTCATTAAAAACATTTCTAAGTAGAGTGTACTTAAAAGATTTTAGACTCACGAAGTCACGAAGCTCAAAACGTAGGGAATATGCATTCATAGATAGTTGCTAACCACTAGGATCGCTATTATCGCCTCATCGCAGACAATGCGAAATAGTACCGGCACAGTCTATTGTTCCTAGTACCCTCAACAACTCAAGCTTCGTGACTGTATATACTAGACTGTGGTACGGTCACAGTTACGTCATTCAACGTAGGTGGACTGTGGACGGGGAACCAACGCTTTAATCATACTTTTCAACTCTCTCTCGCCAGTTCTGTATCTCTGTGCTAGGTATTGCTATTGCTATTGCTGTTGCTACTGCTATTGCTTCTGCTTTATCTTGTTTAATTTCACACTCAAAGCCCCAGACCTTTTTTTCACATTATCAAGATATCGAGAATTTGATTTGCCTGTTCTTCTTTTTTTTCACCTTGGTTTTATGTTAAAAGCTGTTTAATAATTTGTTCGTCTTCTGTTCAAGTAACGTGCTCTCGTTATATAAATTTCCTAATTCTAATTTCAGACAATGTAAAATGTAATACGTCGAGGACAGACCAAAGTAGAAATAAAAATATATGTGACAAAAACATATTTCTGTTCATGCTTACCCAGAATTAAATTTTTGAGTCTTTCCAATGAGCGTGTGGCAGACCAGACGTAATTTGGGGCCAACACGATGCTGAGCCTCCACCTAAGGTAACACAGAAGATAACATCCACGTTTCAAACAAGATTCGAACCATACCTCAGTTATTCGTGTAATATTACATATTTCGAATTTATTAAGTAAAATAGTTCTTAACTAACACTGGCACGTGAAAAGTTAGTAAACAAAGTCATTATACAGAGACATCATTTTATTTTTACTTCAATTTTTATTGTACCTGAGTTTTTGAATGTACTTCACTCCCACCCCTTCTACTAAGGAAGTTCCAACTCCACACAGAACCAAGACCGCAGATAGTAAGCAGTACTGAGTTACTGAGTACAGTACGTTCCAGAAATATGTTCGCGTTTTCCAGTGACGAAAGAGCTTTCAATATTGAATCATATTTTCGCACAGGTACTGTCCGTTTGCCTACGTCGCATCCCGATTTCCCCCACCTGCTTCTGCTCGCCCCTCTGTAATAGCTGGGCTGTCTTAGCTCTATTCTGAAAACATTAATTTCTCTTAGGAATTGGAAGCTTACGTAATATTATACAGCTGTTTAATTTAACTTAAATAAAAGGGCCTCGTTAAGTAATTAACTGTCACGTGATTTCCTCCCTTTCTACAATCCTGCGGCATAACCACTTGGACGGACAGTAGATAGCATGTCTGAGTAATTTTATATTTTCGGGTCGGGCAGATGTGAAGATTGAATTTACAGTACGTAGAGTAGGTGCAGAATTATTTCAACATGAGTTACTAGTACGAAGGACGAAACTGGCAATTGGAATTAGATGCAAAAGTCTATAGTGCGATAATATGCAGAAAAGAACTGAAGCCTGTATCGAAATGAACGGCCACCATTTTCAAAATTGTGTTTAAATATTCATATTATGATTATTTTTCAATTTAACTTCTTTCTCTATATTGTACGCTAATGTGCTGTAGACAGTATAATATACACTGCATAATGAATACGTTTGCATGGATAACTCACTTCGTGAGTAAAAACACTTATTCTTAATACAGTACTGTACTTTGATTAAAGAAAAACCTAATGAAAATTATCAAACTCAAAATCGCGATATTTCCTAGTTTACGTAAATGAATGAACTACTTTTCTTCCCTCCTATACCTAGCAGAGTGATTTGTGTTTTACGCCAGTATCATCGAACTCCAGTCTTGGAGGGGGGAGCAAGCGGTGTTTCCGGTTCTCTAAAGGTATAGACAGGTTAATATTAAAAATGTTAGTAAAAATAAAATGATGTCCCTGTATTAGTATAAATCCAACCATTATAGGATCAATAAGAAATGTAAATAAATGGGCACGACCACGAAACGAATAAAAGTATGATATTATAAATCTACAGACATAAGATCAAGAGGAAAACTAATCTAAATGGTATGACTGCATGAAGAGAATGATCTAATTGTATTATATGAGCCGTTCAGAGCGAAAGTTGTGTAAGTCAAAATTGGGTAATGAGGTTTAAAGTAAAAATTCTGTAAAATACAGCGCAAAGTAACAATTAATATGTTCTTCTTGCTATTCATTGACTACTAGCAGTTTAAATAAATTGAATATTAATTGCTACTTTGCACTGTATTTTACAGAATGTTTACTTTAACCTTCATTGCCCATTTTTGACTTACACCACTTTTGCTCTGAACGGCTCATGTTTTCTCTTACATACATATACAGAAATAATATCAAAGCAAAAAAATGTAATTAAAATGATACGACCATGTGAAGAGAATGATCTCATTTGTATTATAAAAATACAGACATAAGAAAATCTAATCAATCATGGCACGACCATGTAAAGAAAATGGTCTCATTGTATTATAGATATACAGACATAAGATCAAGAGGAAATGTAATTTAAATGGTACGATCACATGAAGGGAACGATCTCATTGCACTATAGATAAGCTTTACAGATATGAGTTAAAGAGGAAATCTAATGAAAATGACACGGTTATATGAAGAAAATGATCTCATTGTATTGTAAATATACATACATAAGATCAAGAGGAAACCTTATCTAAATGGCACAAAGAGAATGATCTCATTGTAATATAAATAGACAGACAGAAGATAAAGAGGAAATCTAACATGACTGAGCCTGCATATAGTTTTCATCTCTTATAATTTGTATCTCCTGGATTTAGTTAATATTGTAAGTATGTGCACATTTTAATACAACTGGAGAATATTTCCTATATGCATACAAGTCTTAAAATAAAATGTTTAATAGTGTGTGCTTATAATTAACATATAACTTACATATTATACCTTCACAATGCCAGTAAATTAGTAGATATTCATATGTCATCATATTATCATCATTATCCGTTACGATCTTTCATTGTTTCTCCATATCCTTGCTGATTGGATGTGTAACATATTTTTCTTTCTTGTAGGTGTAAGAGGATTTCTCTAGGTAGCTCTCCAGAATCCATTTTACTTGAAAATATAGTCAATCACAGATTGTACTCTTAAATCTCTAACACTTCCTTCCTTTTATATTAAAATGATTGTCTTTTTTAAATCCACTCACAAATGCACAAGCACGTAGGCTATATACACGTGGTCTTAAAAATTTTAATACCATACGTGAACTGGAAATGTGGAATTTGTCTTTTTTTAAATCCACTCACAAATGCAAAAGCACGCAAGCTATACACACGTGGTCTTAATAATTTTAAAATCATGTCGGAACTTTAAGTGTGGAATTTGTCTTTTTTAAATCCACTCACAAATGCACACGCACGCAGGCTATACACACGTGGTCTTAATAAATTTTAAAACCATACCGGAACTGGAAATGTGGAATTTGTCTTTTTTAAATCCACTCACAAATGCACACGCACACAGGCTATACACGTGGTCTTAATAATTTTAAAACCATACCGGAACTGGAAGTGTGGAATTTCCAACTTCCAGTCTAGCCAACATAAAATTAAGTCATATGTATTGAATCGATTCCTGTGTTTCTTCCCGCCCAATTCAAATACAATAAATTAGACTTGTAAGTATGAGTCACCTAAAATCAAACTGCATTTTCTCCAAATTATGAAATATGGGATTAAAGTATGTCTTAGTGCAGAATTCTGCCGCCGGCATAGCTCAGTCGACTAAGGTTTTTGTCTGCCGATCCTGAGTTGCGCTTGGGCGCGGGTTCGATTTCCGCTTGGGCTGATTACCTGGTTGGGTTTTTCCGAGGTTTTCCACAACCGTAAGGCAAATGTCAGGCAATCTGTGGCTAATCCTCGGCCTCATCTCGCCTAATATCATCTCGCTATCACCAATCCCATTGACGCTAAATAACATCGTAGTTGATACAGCGTCGTTAAATAATGAAGTAAAAAAACTGCTTGTTTGGAGTCAAACTGGAATTTATCTGCCTTAACTTTAGTAGTAAAATCACCATTTAAAATATAACTGCATTAGTTTTTCGTGTTTTCTGACAAATCAGATTTTTGGATAAAGTGCAGTTTGATTCTAGGCGACTCGTATGTATTACTGGTAACTCTTTTAACTGTCCGGTGGGCGACAGAAACCGATTTAGATACAGGTGCTTCAGCTTCTCTATTTTTCCTAAATAATATAAAGAAATCATGTGTGGGCCAACGTTCCCAATAATTGCTGTGCCAGAGAAATTATCATCAATAGAATTATTTCTACAATCCAAGACATCTTCATACAAAAAGTTCAGGACTGAGCGAGATGGCTCAATGGTAGTACACTAGACTTGCATTTGGAAGATCTCGCCTTCAAATTCCAGGGTCAGCCAATCTGATCTGAGTTTCCGCGGTCAAAAACTATTAAAGTGCACCCAAAATAAGAACTGCCCATGTTGTAAACACTGATCTCAATACTAAGAGCAGAAGAGAAGAAAGAATTATCTATTTTTTTAATTTTTACTTGGGTTTACGAATTTTTATTTCACAATTTATAGCAACAATTAGAATTAGAGTCTGGCGGACGGAAGAGAAGGCCTACTGGCCTTAGCTCTGCCAGATTAAATAAATAAATAAATAAATAAATAAATAAATAAATAAATAAATAAATAAATAAATAAATAAATAAATAAATAAATAAATAAATAAATAAATAAATAAATAAATAAATAAATAAATAAATAAATAAATAAATAAATAAATAAATAAATAAATAAATAAATAAATAAATAAATAAATAAATAAATAAATAAATAAATAAATAAATAAATAAATAAATAAATAAATAAATAAATAAAATTAATTAAAGAAAGACGTGACGTATCTTTATTCTTTCTTAAAACAATACACGATAATGCCTTTTATATTGTGAAATTGTCCATAAAACTTATCTGTATTACTGACAAGCGAAAGTTTATTATAAGTAATGTTGTGGCGAATAATAAATATGTTTATCGAATAGATTGAAAATTGTAGAATTGTATAAATAGCTGACCTACATTTTTATATGTCTAGTCAAATTTTATTTTGATGTAGTATTTCATATCACAAACAACAGAGACGTATAAATGCGAAAAATACATTTGAATTCAGTAACCTACAACATAATTACAGATTGGAGTAGGGTTAGTCGAACACGTGGGCGGAGTAATAGACCTACATATTTGTTTGTGTTAAGAGAGGGTCTTACGTTGGAAGGAATTGACTATAGGAACGTAGTTGTTTCGAAAGGCAAGTGATGGTTCGCTTCCCACATCTACTGCAGCGAAGATACAAATCTTGATTGGAGAGATCTTAATTCATAGTTGTATACGATGGTCGGTAAAGGCAACAAACTGGAAAACTAATGTGTTAAATTTTGAACAATTTTTAAATATTTTTTAATCAACAAATAGTATGTGCTATAATAAATTAGAAAAATTGAAATGTCATTGTATATTTTTGAACAATTGCTTCAACATAACAGTCTGGAAAAAGTTACGCACCACTTTCTTCATACCCATCCTCACATATTGAACAGGCCACAGTTTTACTACAAAAATGTTTAATTTTAAACAATTTTTTTAACATTTGTAGTCAGCAAGTAGTGTATACTGTAATCAGAAAGAAAAATTGAAATATCATTGTACATTTTCGAACGATTACTTCAATAAAGAGTGGATATTTTTTGTCCACCTTGACATATTTTAGTAAAACTACCAGTGAAAAAAATTAAACAATAACACAATAAGAATTTATAACTGGCAATAAATAATATTTTCATATTTTTAACCGATTGGTTGTTTATTCTCTACATGACTATCTACATGGATGTACACGTCAATTACATAATAAATAATACCCTCAATAAAATTAAAAACATTACAAATTAAAATATATTTAAAATAAATAATACAATCAAGTAGTATTGCATATATCATAATTTGTAATTCAAGGATTCTTTTACTGAATAAAAACTTTGATAAGTTAAAATCTGTTTAACTTTCACTTTAAATGTTGTACAAGATAAAGTTTGTATCTGCAATAGTAATTTATTCAAAAAAACAATGCCAGTATAGGCAGGCGATTTTTCATATTTCACAAGTATATGATTTTTTTTATTGAAAACAGATGTATATTTCGTGTGTTATAATTATGATAATCTAAATTCTTATTGTATTTATTCCCATTCTGTTTTAAGAAAATTAAGCATTTGTAAATATAAATGGATGGGAATGTTAAAATTTTATATTGTTTAAAATAAGGTTTGCATGAGTCAAAACTCTTTAATTTAAAAATGGATCGAACAATATATCAATCACATATTTAAAATATAAATTTTTGAGGAAGTGGGCACAAAGTACCTCTCCGTTAGCATTTCTAGGGTTAACAATGTACCATTCCCAACAAATATTCGCGGTAGGCTATGATCTGTAGTTAAAGGACTTTGCATCTATTTCCTCGTTCTCTCTGGATCAGGACATTCGGCTTGTTCCGATCTCAGCTCATCTCTTCATAGGTCTGCCTATGTCACGTCTTCCCTTTGGTTTATATTATAAAAATTGTTTTGATATTTTTTTCTAATTTCGTTCTCTTTAGATGTTCTTTCCAGTTATGTCTAATTTATAGTTTAATATATTTTCCTGTCGTGACAAATATTCCAAGGCCTGTCTGAATTATGAAGTTCTTATTTCATCTTATTTTGTGCAGCATTTATCTAACTGTGCGTAATAAATTAATTTATGTTGTTGTTTTGTTATTTATATTTTGTTTCATGGATATCTAGGCTTCCAACCATATTTTAGCCAGGTCAAAGCCAAACTTTAATTAAGTATCTAGCTCCTATTGTATTTTTACCCACTGCTATTTTTATTGTTGCACAAATACCTTTTAATTTTGATATTTTATTTGTTATATCGTGATCATAATCGAATTAGACGTCGATACCCATTGCCCTTGTACAATTGAGGACCGTTTTTGCAAAACTTGCTAACTTTAAAAACTAAATTTTGTAGGAAACACAAAAAACTGAAATAACTGCAACTTTTGCTATAGCTCTCACATAGCAGAAAGCAAGTTTTGAAAAAACGATCACACTTTGTTGACACACTACTGTGAAGGAAATAATAAGATTTTCCTAAGAAGCCTTTAGCATCATGTAGAGGCCTGTCTTATGTTAACTAATCCACCAAAATCTCAATTTTGAAAAATTTTCTGTTAGGAAGTTTCCAAAAACGGTCCTCAATTTTTCACGTCTTCTGACTCATAGACTATGGTTTGTTTCAATTTTCTTTCCAAAAGGCTACTAAAAGTAAAAAGTCGTTGCTATTAATTTATCCTTTTCAGATGATTTCGCTTTCTAACTCTATTTTGTACTGTTGAATCTGAACGTTTCTATCCCGTACCAACAATTTTGGTTTCAGGAGTGTACTGGCATTCCAGACAAACATCAGTAGTCACAATCAATTCTATCCAGGAATTCGGAACCCTCTCAATTGTAGCGTTGAAGATTTTGAGAACAAAGTGCAAAGTTTACGTGTTGATGAATAATTTGCTCTGTGCTATCGATGTCGATATTTAATTTCTTGAACAAAATTGAAGGGGTGAGATTGAGATAGTTCAAAGCCACACTTTCAACAAATATGATTTTGTGTGAATTCATTTCTTACACAAATGGGAAAGCTACTAGTAAAATATTATATAAATTACCCAACAAATGACTAAATAAACGCTGAAGTAATTATGATACCGCACCTAATAGCATTCTCCTCTAAACGTTTAACACGCTGTCCTGTAAAATTTTCTCTGTGTGGCTTATGACTATATCATTCTCAGTATTTCAATTCGCAGACACTTATTCCTCGGTTTTTCTCGAATAAGTTGTTAAAGACATTGCATCGTTTGCTCGTAAACGTGCAGTAAGTTATGTCGTATTTTAGAAATATGCGTCCATTATTTTTTAATAATTTACACCACTCCAAAACTACTGAAGCAGACAAACACTATTCCCAGAACTATGCTAGAACGTCAGGATACCGAATGCCTTTGGCGACAGAATATTCAAGGCTGTAGTAATTAACTGAGAAATTGTTACGTTATTGGCGTTTTTCAGTTTCTCAGAAGTACACCCCTTAACATCAATTGTACAGTCCATAGTTCCGAAGGTTACTTTGGCCATAAGCCTATCAACTACATCCGTTGTCTTATCGCCATATTTTCTTTTCCCTAGCCCAATGTCGAATGCTTTTCATTACGCCTTCAAAACAATCATGTACATAATTTCTTTCTAAGTATGAATTCACTTGATATAGACTGTTTAGTGTATTTCTCCAAATATGTTCTCAAAGATTTGTTCTCTAATTTCTGTAAAGAAATCCCTGCATCTATAAACGCTTTACACAAATCTATCGAAAAAACCGACTGCTTACTCGTTGAAGTCGACGATAGAGTACACACTTCCTTTTGGTTGGCCATTTTTGCTACAGCAGAAAGATGGTTTAACTGTTGGAATATGTTGTATCACAAAATACTTCTCCTCGAGCTTTACAGACTTTCACACAATTTACACAATAAAATTGTTCCTTCTGTTGGGGGGGGGGAAACGTGACTTCCAAACTCTTTAACAAATTTGTTCAGTTTGGAACTTAAATGCTCACTAATGTTCGGCATGGTGCCAAATTGTGAATTGAAGTGTAATTGAAGACTGACAACTTACAACAATTACTGTCTTTTTCAATATTTTTGTATTAACAATAAGCATATTGCGAAAGAGAGCTTATCCCTTGTCAAGGTTAACAAAGGATACCGCCAAAAATTCTTTAAAAAATGTTTTAAATTAGCATCTCAATGAAAATTTACATTGATCAGTTAGCAGCCTACTTAAACTTGAACACATTGTTAATACATTTTCTTCTTAAAATGAAATCAACCACAAAACATACTGTACAACTAGGGTTGCCAACTTTTTTTGGAGGAAATACGGGAGACTAAGGATCGACAAAATTTTACACGGAAAATTGGCAAATAATTCCGTTCAGTTACTAAAAAGTACTTTATTCTAGACTTCGGCAGCAAGACTTAAATAAGTGTATTTTGAGACAGATCTTGTTTTGCTTAATTGTTGAAGTGGACTGCAGTTTATAGCTCTGATTTCAATAGATGTGTCGTGCTCCTGTTTCGAACATCTTTCCAATTACTGTTCATGAGATAAAACACTCTCTTTGTATCAGTATTAGTACTTGGTATGCTTAGAACAAAACTAGCCAGTTTTTCCAAATTTATACTATTGATATTATTTGATTTTAAACAGGTGAGCAATAAAACCTATTTCTGAAAAGCATTAACTTCTACAAAGACTACACATTTTTCAAAGTATCTCTTGAACAACAAAATTCATCGTATAAACTATTATCATTCACTGCAAAATCAAATGTTTAGAATTATGCTCGAAGAAAAGAAAATACGGGAGCCGGGAGACTTAAAAATTAAGGGAAAGTACGTCAGATCCCGGGAAATACTTGGAGGTTGGCAACTCTATTTACAACAGCTGCATTGGAAGATACAATTTTTTCTAATTCTTGCAAAACAATCATTAAAATACAATAATAGAAACATTGCAAAAAAAGAAAATGATTATTAGAAAAAAAAAAGAGAGCCAGTAAAGGGCAGACTTGTCAGAATAGAGAGAAAAGTACAGAAGAGGCAAAAATAAAATCGCCTCATAATGTCATAATGTTTGATAGACCACGAATATCATGTCTGTACACTTAAATGATCTTTTCAGAAGGTCACCAATAGAAAAAGGCATTTTACCATAAATCCGGGCTGTAATAATAATAATAATAATAATAATAATAATAATAATAATAATAATAATAATAATAATAAGAGAGGGTTTGGAATTGAACGGGTTACATCAGCTGTTTGTGAATGCGGATAACGTGAATATGTTAGGAGAAAATCCACAGACGATTAGGGAAAACACGGGAATTTTACTGGAAGTAAGTAAAGATATAGGTTTGGAAGTAAATCCCGAAAAGACAAAGTATATGATTATGTCTCGTGACGAGAATATTGTACGAAATGGAAATATAAAAACCGGAAATTTATCTTTTGAAGAAGTGGAGAAGTTCAAATATCTGGGAGCAACAGTAACAAATATAAATGATACTCGGGAGGAAATTAAACACAGAATAAATATGGGAAGTGCCTGTTATTATTCGGTTGAGAAACTTTTATCATCCAGTCTGCTGTCGAAAAATCTGAAAGTTAGAATTTATAAAACAGTTATATTACCGGTTGTTTTGTATGGTTGTGAATCTTGGACTCTCACTTTGAGAGAGGAACAGAGATTAAGGATGTTTGAGAATAAGGTGCTTAGGAAAATATTTGGGGCTAAAATGTGTGAAGTTACAGGAGAATGGAGAAAGTTACACAACACAGAACTGCAAGCATTGTATTCTTCACCTGACATAATTAAGAACATGAAATCCAGACGTTTGAGATGGGCAGGGCATGTAGCACGTATGGGCGAATCCAGAAATGCATATAGAGTGTTAGTTGGGAGGCCGGAGGGAAAAAGACCTTTGGGGAGGCCGAGACGTAGATGGGAAGATAATATTAAAATGGATTTGAGGGAGGTGGAATATGATGATAGAGAATGGATTAATTTTGTTCAGGTTAGGGACCAATGGCGGGTTTATGTGAGGGCGGCAATGAACCTCCGGGTTCCTTAAAAGCCAGTAAGTAAGTAAATAATAATAATAATAATAATAATAATAATAATAATAATAATAATAATAATAATAATAATAATAAATAATAATAATAATAAAATAATAATAATAATAATAATAATAATAATCTTATGAGGTATTATTGTTTTGTTGTTTAGTCAAATGTCTGAAGACAGGTCTGAACCTCACAAGTGTTACCAACAAGGCACCACTTATAGGGAGCTGGGGCAGGCGATAATAGGGTTCTGTGGCCAGTTCCTTTCCCCTTCCAATGCATGCATCGCCGATTAGCTACATATTACACTAATCAGACTTCAGATGCATACAAACAAAATGTTTTTCCTCTGACACATATCGTCAAGTGAGATGAATTGCTTGATAATGGATGTATATATTAGCCAGAACCTCAATGAGAGGTGGAGGTAGTATTAATGGCAGTTATTGTGACGTAGGCCTATATATTCAATTTTCAGTTCATTAGATATCAATCATATTGCAACTTTTTAAAATATAAATACGCATAGATTTTATAATGCATGTAGGCCTATACTTCACATATATGTATAAATGGTAAACAATTCATTATATTCTCGTAACTAGTTTCTAAAGCTGAATAAATTCCGAACAAAGCTTTACAATTCAAGACAATAAACACATACGCAAATATACACAACCTCATTGGTTTCAAAACAAAAAGCTTAGATCAGTTAGCTTGAAAATGTTGTTTTTTGCTATTTCATGCGAACATTTGGTTTTAATACCATAAAACAGTAGTATTTTAAGTGACATTATTCGATAATATCACTTTGTCGACAGAAAGCTTTATAAAAATGTCAATTAGTTTTATTTCCAATAGGATTTCATTTATAAAGGAAAATAACATGCACCGTTTTATAAATCACGCAGCAATTTTACTTTGAAAATCACTGTCGAGTGTGGATTAATGCCAATCATTATTTGTTATGCAATTCTCTCTGCTCGTTTCAGTAGCTTTTCCGTTAGGTAATGATTTACAACCCCATTTTAATTGCTCTAAGAAATGTAGACGTTTAAAATACTCGAAGTCTTATAACAACTGGGTGACTGTAACATGACCAGAACTTGAAACTATTTAGAGAATTTACAGTTACCTTACATTATAGGCTATAAAAATGCTGAATGTGTTTTAGAGTTAGTTTATTACAATTTTTTTTACAAAAACATCTTTATAAAACAATAAAAACAGATTAAATAGAAAATTAAGTTTGAAGTTTCAGCAGTCCCGGAACATCCTCGCTAAAACACTTTACTTGTATACAGATGTAAGAGGTCAACGAAATCAGTGAGACTCCGTACGTAAGCTGCCAAGACGTTGCCACGCTTTCGCTTCGTGCAATGGTTTGCATTTAGGGGTTTTTAAAATTAAATTTACACGAAAACCGTACACGCTATTGTAATACGTCAGAGGAACAAATTATTCTTTATTAGATTTCCTAACGATATGGACAAAAATCACGATCCTACTCACACTAGTTACCGAATAAGAGATTGTTAAACATTTGGGTAAAAACATTTCTTTCTGGGGGGAAAAAAAACTATGAACTTTTCACCAAAATGATATTATAACTTTTTGTTACATACTCGTACAACATGCGCTATTCCCTCTGAAAATCTGCAAGGCTATTTCACTTCCACCCTGTATATACAGTATATAGAGTATATATATATATATATATATATATATATATATATAGTGAATTTTATTAGTAACAACAATGTAATTTATTCGTCACAACAATAATTTCTTTCTACAATTCACCTTAAACGCTCTCGTCAACAATTGGATTTTCACTCAACACAGTATTCGTTATAGCACTCCACCGACGACAATGACAATTTACTTGGACTAGTACGAACAACAATGAACTGTTAATCTTAACTAATATTTACAAAGCACTATTTACAAATCAGAACTATCAGTTCTCAGTTCACAGTTCTTCTAGCTCAGTCACTCGAGTTCACAGTATCTCGAACCACAGACCTTCAGAGACAGTTCACTGTACTCGAACTCAGGTCCCTCCAACTGCGGTCCACTGCACTCGAACTCAGGTCCCTCCAACTGCGGTCCACTGCACTCGAACTCAGGTCCCTCCAACTGCGGTCCACTGCACTCGAACTCAGGCCTTCGGATGCTGATACAGTTGCGGACGCACACTCGAGTCGAACTCCGGTACACAAGACTGGCTTGCTTGCTCTGGCTTACTCCCTGTCTGAATAACTGAAAACTCTGTCGTTCCTTCGTGTCCGTAATTTATAACCACAGCGACGTAGCCTCGAAAGTTCCAATTCGCGATTCTTCCACTTCGACGGATTTCTCGGCCTCTCTAGGCAAGCAAAGATGCGCGCGCAAACTCTCTCGCCACGTACGCCCTTTTCCCCACTACTCTCCGCCGCGCGCCGTCCCTCCGTGCTCCGCGCGATCTGCTTTCTTGCGGGACGTTGGTCGTGAGTTCGAATCTCACGTCGCTGTCACATTGCCCCCTCCTTAGGGCTGCTCGTCCGGGCAGTCCCTTGGTAGGCTGCTAATCGGTCCAGATGTACCACCATCATCTTCCCTCGAGGTTGTCGCTGGATGCGGTACACCACGTCGTTGATCCGGATCACCACGCGGTATGGTCCATCCCAGGCACGCTGCAGCTTTGGTGATTTCCCTTTGGTCCTGGTAGGTCGATACAGCCACACCAGGTCGCCCTCCTGAAATCCTGCAGAGTTGGCTAATCTGTCGTAGCGCACCTTCATCCTGTCGCTGGCCATCTTGAGGTGCTCTCTGGCCAGTTGGTGAACTCCATTCAACTTCTTGGTGAGTTCTGCCACATAGTCAGTCGCTGGCTGGTCGGCGCTGGGTGGCGTGCCAAACAGCAGATCACAGGGCAGGCGCAGCTCTCTCCCGAAGACCATGTTTGCCGGTGTCATCCCTGTTGTATCGTGGACCGAAGCTCTGTAGGCCAAGAGGAACAGTGGAACTCTGGCATCCCAGTCTCGCTGATGGTTGGACACCACCTTCCGCAGGTGCTCCTCCACGGTTTTGATGTATCGTTCCACCATGCCGTCGGACTGTGGGTGGAGGGGAGTGGTCCTGGTTTTATGCACCCCCAGACGCTCGAGCAATTCTCCCATCAGGTTGGATTCGAAGTTGCGCCCCTGATCGCTATGCAATTCCCGGGGCACCCCGAATCGGCAGATGAAGTTGTCAAGCAGCGCGTCGGCCACCGTCGAAGCCTCTTGGTTCAGAATCGCGTACACCTCTGGCCATTTTGTGAAGTAATCCATGGCGACTAGCAGGTAGCGGTTCCCGCGATCCGTGACCGGGAACGGTCCAACAACGTCGATGGCGATCCTCTCAAAAGGAGCTCCCACGTTGTACTGCTGCATGGCTCCCCTGCTGCGTGTCCTTGGTCCGCGACTGGCTGCACAGGTTTCGCATCTTCGGCACCATTGTTCCGTGTCCGTTCTCTGATGCAACCAATAGAACCTCTGCCTTAACTTGTCCAGCGTCTTGTTGGCTCCCAGGTGGCCTCCAGTCACTCCAGCATGAGTCTCCTCCAGCACTTCCTTCACCTTGCTCCTGGGCAGGACAAGTTGTTCTATGCGGGTCCTTCCATCGGCCGACTCCCAAATCCTCTTCAGGATACCGTCCTTGACAGTGAAGGATTCCCACTGGGCCCAGTAGCTCTTGTAAGTGGTGCTACGGTTGGCGATATCGGCCCATACTGGTCTCTGGCCGGACTCCACATCACGCAGTAGCTGTCCAATGTTTGGGTCCTCCAGCTGCTCCCTCCTTATGGCGGCGTTATCCCATCCTGGGCTCGGCTGGGCGGCAATTGCTCTTACTGCGTGGGCGCCATCCCGCTCTTCTACTTTCAGGCAGTGTTTGCACCCATCCGGGCACGTACGTCGTGATAGTGCATCAGCGTTGGAATGTTTCTTCCCTTGTCGGTGTTCAGAGGTGAAGTTGTACTCCTGCAGACGTTGAACCCAACGGGCGGTCTGCCCCTCCAGATTCTTGAAGCCCAATAGCCAGGTGAGTGCAGAATGGTCTGTCCTCAGATGGAATTCCTGGCCATACAAGTATTTGTGGAAATGCTTCAGGGCTTCCACAATCGCAAGAAGTTCTCTACGCGTCACATAGTAGTTTCTCTCAGCCTTGGATAGTGTTCGGCTGAAGTAGGCAATCACCCTCTCCTGCCCATCCTGTTCCTGAGAGAGTACTCCGCCGATGCCTACGTTGCTAGCGTCCGTGTCGAGCGTGAACTTCCTTCCAGGGATGGGATATCCCAGTACAGGAGCAGTGCAGAGCGCCTCTTTTAGTGACTGGAAGGATGACTCCGCCTCGTCCGTCCACTGGAATTGTCGTTTCTCCTCGGTCAGCTGGGTTAGAGGCTTAGCGATGTTGGCGTACCCAGCTACGAAACTTCTGTAATAAGTGCAGAGGCCGAGAAAGCGGTGCAACTCCTGCTTGTCCCTCGGTCTCGACCATCCTCTGACGGCTTGTAGCTTCTCCGGGTCCGTGGCCACTGCGTTGGTCCCCATTACGTGTCCCAAGTAGTTGACCTTCTTCTGGAATAGATGACATTTCTTCGGGTTCAACTTCAATCTGGCTTGTCGCAGTCTCTCGAACACTTTCCTCAGGTTCAACAGCTGTTCGCCGAAAGTCTTGCCCACCACGATGACGTCATCAAGGTACAGCAAACAGGTGTCGTATGTCAGGCTTCTCATTACGGACTCCATTAGTCTCTGGAATGTAGCCGGGGCGTTGCAGAGGCCGAACGGCATAACGGTGAACTGCCATAGTCCCTGGCCTGTAGAGAATGCCGTTTTCTCCTTGTCCTCCGGATGTAGCGCCACCTGCCAGTATCCTGACTTGAGATCCAACGTCGAGAACCACTCTGCTCCGGCCAGGGTGTCCAAGGTGTCGTCAATTCGTGGGAGGGGAAAGCAGTCTTTCCTGGTGACGTCATTCAGTCTTCTGTAGTCCACACAGAAACGCAGGTCCCCATTCTTCTTCTTCACAAGCACCACAGGTGATGACCAAGGGCTGTCGGATTCCTCGATAACCCCTCTTGCTTTCATGCCCTCCAGTTGGCTGTCAATATCTCTCTGTTTAGCTAGAGGGACGCGTCGAGGCGATTTTCTGATTGGGCGGGCATTTCCGGTGTCGATGCGGTGCTGAACTTTCTCCGTTCTCCCGTAGTCATTTTCAGACAGACTGAACACGTCTTGAAATTCTGTCAGCAAATCGTGGACTTTTCTTCTTTCTCCTTTGCTTAAATTCGCCGCCAATTCTTGAGCCAGCTCTTTCAGTGATGGGTCTAGATCTGGACGTGGTCGGTGACACTCCTCGTTATCTGCCAGAGACGTCACAGACACCACCGGCTCGACGCTACCTAGTACAGTTCCACTAGGCACCTCCTTGTCCCGATTGGTGGCATTCAGGACCCTCACCGGTACCACCTTCTGCTTCGGGAGTAGGGTTCTGGCCACATAAACCCCATCTATCGGAGTTGTTTGCGAATCGAGGAGCAGGTTTCTCTTAGGTTGTCCGTCCAGTCTTGCCGTCACCACCATCTCGCAGCCTGCTGGGATTGTCACTTGATTTTCCAAGGTGAGTCTGCTGGCCCTGGGTTGGTCTTCGACGTCCCTCAGGAACACTTCATCCTGACCAAAACGGAGGATCCGGCGCCGGACGTCCACCGTTGCATCGAAAATCCGCATGGCGTCGAGTCCCAGGATGACGTCTTCAGTGATGTTGGCGACGAACATCCACATCTCCAGTCTCCTCCTTCCCAATGTCAAATCCAGGAAAACCTCTTTCTGGATAGGCAGGCTCTCGCCCGAGGCAGTACGTAGTTCATACCGGCACAGCGGCGTCCTCCCAGGTAGGCCACGCACGACTTCCGGTCTGGCGATGGTGAGCGACGCCCCGGTGTCTACCATTACTCTGAATGGGCGGTCTCTTATCCATCCGTCAGCAATCAGCCCATCGTCGCATCTTCTGTTAACCGTCTTCAAGTTCAGCCGAGGGGATGGTGATGACGGCGCCGACGTGCCCCTCATCGCATCGGCCCCTTTTAGTTTTCCTGTTTGTGACCAGATCGGTCACAGTCCCTCCTCAGGTGTCCAGGCTCGCCGCAGGAGCAGCAGGTAGGCACTCCTCGTCTACGTCGCTCAGGTGATTTCGGTTGACGCTCCTCGACGTCGGCCGCCGCGACGCTCCTAATCCGGTGCGATGCCGAGACGTTCGCAGTCAACTTGGCAGCCTCCATCCTGAGGGCCGCCGCCAGAGCTGCGTTGATGGTGCGATGCTCTGCTAAGAGTAGCTGTTGTCTTATTTCCGGGTCACGAACTCCGCTGCCGAAGGTGTAGGCCGCCTCTCCAGCGATGAAATCATTAGGCAGGCCCCTGAGTGCCTTATAGGCCAGTTGTTCCACTGCCATCGCGAATTCTTGTAGGGACTCGCCTGACTGTTGGACCCTCGTTTTCAGTTGGGTCCTGAATGCTGCCGCATGTTGATGGTCACCATAACGTCCCTCCAAGGCCGCCATAATCTCAGCGGCTGTCCCATCTTCCGGCACGCTGTGAAGAATCTCCGACGCCTGTCCTTGAAGCGCGGTCAACAGCTGGGTAGTCTTCTCCGCTGGCGTCCACTCATTATGTGCCGCGGTGGCCTCGAAGTGGCGACGGAATATCGCCCAAGACTTCGTACCGTCGAACTTCGGTGTCTTGACGTTGTAATGTCTGGCTGAAGGCGATGGTTCCGCAGGGCCACTATATGGAGTCCTCAACTCTGTGGCCGCTTCTTGCATGGCACGTCGAACCTCCTCAGCAACTATCTGTTTATGTTCTCTAGCCTGGCGATCCACCAACGCGAGAATGTGCTTGTTTTCCTCAGCGTGTTTGTCCATCATCTCACTCGTCTTGTCCAGCAACTCGCTCGTCTGCTCTTGACGACGCTCGTGATCGCGGATTTTGCCATCGAAATGGTCTACATCCTGTCTCAACTCGGCTACTGTCTCGTTTATAGTTGTAAAATTCTGGTTTAGTTTATCCAAATCGGCCTTAAGTTCGTCTTTCACGATGGCGACAATTCCATCTACGTGGGCCGAAACGCTTTCGATTTGCGTAGTGACGTCATCTTTCACTCCGCTTATGTCGCCTTTCACTCCGCTTATGTCACTTTTCATCTCCGTTTTCACTTCACTTATGTCACTTTTCATCTCCGTTTTCACATCACTTATATCGTTCTTAACCTCACTGATGTGCCTGTTCATGTCGTTCATGTTATCTTTTACTTCACTAATGTGCATGTTCATTTCTGCTTTCATATCTGCGATGGCTTGCAGGATCTGCTGTAGGTTCTCCATTGTCGATAATGTCCCGATTCTGACACCAATGTGAATTTTATTAGTAACAACAATGTAATTTATTCGTCACAACAATAATTTCTTTCTACAATTCACCTTAAACGCTCTCGTCAACAATTGGATTTTCACTCAACACAGAATTCGTTATAGCACTCCACCGACGACAATGACAATTTACTTGGACTAGTACGAACAACAATGAACTGTTAATCTTAACTAATATTTACAAAGCACTATTTACAAATCAGAACTATCAGTTCTCAGTTCACAGTTCTTCTAGCTCAGTCACTCGAGTTCACAGTATCTCGAACCACAGACCTTCAGAGACAGTTCACTGTACTCGAACTCAGGTCCCTCCAACTGCGGTCCACTGCACTCGAACTCAGGTCCCTCCAACTGCGGTCCACTGCACTCGAACTCAGGTCCCTCCAACTGCGGTCCACTGCACTCGAACTCAGGCCTTCGGATGCTGATACAGTTGCGGACGCACACTCGAGTCGAACTCCGGTACACAAGACTGGCTTGCTTGCTCTGGCTTACTCACTGACTGAATAACTGAAAACTCTGTCGTTCCTTCGCGTCCGTAATTTATAACCACAGCGACGTAGCCTCGAAAGTTCCAATTCGCGATTCTTCCACTTCGACGGATTTCTCGGCCTCTCTAGGCAAGCAGAAGATGCGCGCGCAAACTCTCTCGCCACGTACGCCCTTTTCCCCACTACTCTCCGCCGCGCGCCGTCCCTCCGTGCTCCGCGCGATCTGCTTTCTTGCGGGACGCTGGTCGTGAGTTCGAATCTCACGTCGTTGTCACAATATCACACCTTATTTATGCGTATTTATCTGTACATCTTACACATACTGTATCCATCTGACGTTGTTTACGTTGCCTACTTACAGTATTCCATTCAGTGCGCTGTCTGAGGGATAGGGACAGGAAACTACACTAAAGCAATGGAGATAGCGTAGTGTGTAACGGACATGATCGGTCCTGATATACACGTCTGTAGACAGCAGGTATGTGTACAAGTTGCAGTGTCCAGTCGATCAGTCCTAGTGAAATGGAGGAGTACACGAGAGCGGAATAAGCAGACTTGATTTTCGAATACGGATGAGCCAATGGGAACAGTTACACAATCTCACAGATTGTATCGGGCCAATACCGACGTAGGAGACATCCGGCCCATACCATCTTTCCACGACTGTTCCAAAGGTTAAGGGAAGGAGGGCACATGGTGCCAAATTACAATTCCATTTCCACACAACTATTTTTGCTTATAACTTTCGACTTCGTCACTTCCGGACCATGGTTCCTTGTCTCAAATTGATACATGTGCCCTTCGCCATCGTCCCTGAAAGTTTGTAACACCACCTCGGAAACATCCTGTATATGTCGAACATAGAGGAAAGTCACTTAAGGACATTACCAAAGGAGATAAATTCGATCTGGTGCTGTGGATTGAGCCTCGAATTAGCAGAGTGGTTACAGCACCCAGTGCGTAGAACTGAGGACCCGGGTTCGATTCCAGAATCCGGAACGAATTTTTCTCAATTAATAATACAATAAATTATGTCTTGTACTAGTTAGTGCTTGAATCCATGTCGAAAGCACTAAAAACGCCATATTTTGTACTGAATTATCAAATTTATAATCATTTACTTATGCTTCAGATTTATTTTAACTTCATTGTACTATTGTAATTGAAATCTGTTTTTGGGAAAATCTTCATTATATATAATTTTAACTACTTGTTCAAGTATTAATAATGACCCCATTATAATGTATATACAAATCGTTCACTGTAGTGGTGAACGCTATCGCCTATAGAAAAAGTAAATATTTAACCATCATTAGCTTTTAAAAATCCTCATATTGTGGCTGAGCCTTTATATGACAGATTTAATATTTGATCTAGCAGTTTATATTCAAAGGTCAAATGTGTGTGGCACAAATACAAATATTAATAATCCGTTTCAACCGTTTAGGTGCTAAAACAAGGCATATGTAAATGGACAGTCACTTCCAAAATAATATTTCCGTAATCAGATGAGCCTCAAAATGTCGATATCGTCATAATTTCAGGTTTATAATTGCATAAAATATAGGCTACAATTTAACTATTACAATATAAAATTGTTCTTAATAATCTATTGAAATGGAAAGAACGTAACAAAAATCCTTATGACTTGCATTTGCCATTTATCGCAAACTTTTATCACTTATTTAAGGTTATCCTTTGACTTTCAGGGTACAACGAGGATGATGATAGTGATAAAGATGATGGATAGTGATGGTGATGATAATGATGGTGAAACTAGTGATGATTATGATGTTGATGATTATTATTGTAGTAATGAAGAAGTGTTGGTAGGAAACCAATTCATTTTTTAATATCGTGACATCCTTGGAGTTAAAAAAAAGTCTTAATGTTAGGAAATGTAAGCCAAGATAGGCTACTACTTTTGGTATCTGAGCGATAAGCTTATGGGTCATCCGATAAGAGCTGTCAACGGAAATGGAATCGTGTTCCTTATTTGTGTTAAATATTGACTGCCACGTGGCTCAGCGTTAAAGTGCTAGACTTATAATTCAGGGGGCACGAGTTCAAATCCCGGCCGATCCGCCATGAATTTATGTCACATTGGGCAACCCCGTAGTCAGGAAACACAAGGCTTTTCTACGGGCAAAACGGTTCCCTGTAACATCCCAACATTCATTGTCATCATTATCCCCTTGAGTCACGAATTTCTTGAACGTGGTTGAGACAATCATCCCTCCCACTTCAAGGAGCATTTTTTAAAGTTTCATTGTAAAAATATATGGAAAACATTAAAAAGGCAAAATATTAAGTTATGCAGTATTAAGTTTAAATATACATATTTTACCAGAACTGTTAAAATATCTTTCCCGCGCCGTGGCGTCGTGGTCTGAAGCATCCTGCCTGAGACTCGCGTTACAGAATGCGCGCTGGTTCGAGTCCTCATGGGGAAGAAATTTTCTCATGAAATTTAGGTCAGTGTATGGGACGGTGCCCACCCAGCATCGTGATGCATTTGGGGAGCTATGATAAGTAGCGAAATCCGGTTACGCAAACCAGCTATAACGGCTTGCTAACCACACGATACCTCTATTCCGGTTGGATGATCGTTCACCTCTGCTTTGGCATGTGGCCGTGAGGCCAGCAGGTGGCTGGTCGGTCTTGGTCCTTCGTGGGCTGTAGCACCACGGATTGTTATTGTTGTTAAAATATGTAGCTACAATATGTAATCTAAAATATATTCGTCTTATTCAATTATTATTTGTTCGAAACGCATAGATACATGATCCCTTCTTAAATATGATGTGTCGAATTCAGAATTGCAACCTAGATAATTATGTTGAAATATTACCCATAACTGCTCTAGAGTTGTAATGAAAACCACTGCCTTCTATGTATGCTACAATCCTACAATGCATGTCAAATTCATACGCAAAAGGCAATGTTAATTAATTTTTATTTTAGTAGGTTATTTTACGACGCTTTATCAACATCTTAGGTTATTTAGCGTCTGAATGAGGTGAAGGTGATAATGCCGGTTAAATGAGGCCAGGGTCCAGCACCGAAAGTTACCTAGCATTTGCTCATATTGGGTTGAGAGAAAACCTCGGAAAAACCTCAAGCAGATAACTTGCCTCAACCGAGAATCGAACCCAGGCCACCTGGTTCCGCGGCCAGCCGCGCTAACCGTTACTCCACAAGTGTGGACAGTGTTAATTAATATACATTATACGAAACAAATCACTAGATTTGAAATATACTGAACTTTATTTAAACAATTCAAACTTCACTTAACAAAAATAAATAAAAATTATTCTAATTGAATACAAAATATTACAAGCACCGTACCTGAATAATTTTTTACTTCTTCACATTGAAGTTGGTGGTGAAGTTTTTACGTCAGTCAATTGTTCATAGATTAATGTACATACTGTATATTAAGATTAAAAAAAATATTATTTTCAAAATATACTATAGTGCAAAAGATACTGTACAATACGCTTCTGTGAAGTGCATTACAAAATCTCGGAAATTGAAAAACTCGCTCTACTCGTTTTTCAAACTTTTCCTCGATTCTGTAAAAAGCACTTCCCAACCTTGTACTATTAACGTATTAGTAGTAATTTAGTTCTTTCATCATGTTGGAAATGATTTATGTATTTCCAAATAGATTTATATTATATATTAAACAGTAATTCCTTTCGCAACATAATAGAAAGTGTATAATGAGAAAGTATGTGCCGACTTCTTGACAATATTTTTTCTTAATGATGTAATTCTCACCTAAATTATCAGTGGCTTTAATTCATGGCCCAGAAGTTACTTTTATGATCTCAAAGATGCAAAATATTAATAAACTGCTTTCTCATAGCTTAGTTCAACAACTTAGTAAATAAAAAAAGTTTTCATTTACTGTATTTACAGTTTTAAAAATCTAGTATATATATATATTTCAAGATAACCTCATGTAATATAAGTTATCTTCACTGGCTACTAACCAGGGAGATCTGAGATCGATTCGCGACCCTGTCAATTGACTGATTGTTATTAATTTCATGAAACTCATCTTCATCTTATTCTCGCTCTCAATACACATTATATCGTCGTTGTTCCTGCAATAACTCCTATGTGACATATTTATCGATTTTCAGATTTTTGCTCTATTAAATAACTTACATAGTGATAGAGCAAATGAAGGGTTCAGAGCCATAGTGTGCCAAGCGCCTTTTATTAAAAACGGAGAAAGGAAGGGTTAAAATTAAGTGAATACCGTAGTTTAATGAAGATTGGCATATCATTTAGTTTTAATCTGTATATTTTATATGTTACTTGCTGTATGTTTCCATTGAATTATGGTGACTATTACACTTTTACTACGTCACACTACTTTCGACCAATAAAATGGTACGAAAGGACGTCTTTCAATCAACCATGGCTGCTTATCGCACAATTTTGTCGCTTCCCTAGCATTTGTTTAATTTTATCGCGTACCTAGCATTTGTTTATTTTTATCACTACCCTAGCATTTGTTTCTTTGTTTGCCAACATTTCAAACTGCACTGGTCTCGACGTCAAAAAAACAGAAAATTACAAACCACTCCAGTCGATGCACAGCACTTTCAAATATGACTCGCATTGGCATTCAAGAACAAGAATTAATAAAGATCACTGGTCATATATGAAGAGCACCATTCGGAAATCCTGAATAAGTTGAGGGATACACCATGTACATCAACGAGTTCACTTCTTTTACGCACACGTCCAATATAACATCAACTGAACCACCAACCACTAAAACATTCAAAATTGAAAATTGTACTTTCAATAATTGTTTCTTCTAAAATTATTCATGTTTATTTTTTATTTTATCATCGTTAATTAAAACGTTTCTTGTTTATTTCATCATCCCTAATTAAAACTTTTCTAACACTTGTTTATATTATTTAGGTTATGTTTGCTATAGCTTGTGTTATATGGTATTAAGGATAGTCACGTATCAGAGATTGTTTAATACTAAGATTATTGAAAATCATCTGTCAAGTGATGTTGATTACTGGGATCCGGATGATTGAAGTGGAATGCAACTGTTTTTTTTTTTATAAAAATGAAACTGAATCAACAAAGCCTTCTTGACCGGTAACAGTCCACAGAGTTGAATGATGATTCCATAGTTGGCACAATTGATACCGGTAAAAGAAAACATAATCATAAAACACTACTGCCATCTAGCGTAATGTTGAGATGGTACAACAATACATTTGAAGATAGTTGTATTATCGTAAGCCAATTAATATTTTATTGTATTGGAGTACTTGTTACTTCTAATCTTTATATACTTTCTTCTAATCGTGTAATAGTCAATTAAATCCCACTCGAGTTTTGATTTTCTCTAGATAAATCAAAACCTCTAGTGAGATTACTTTGATAACTTCATTTTAACCTTTGTTTTCTACGGTTTTAGTAAATGGCGCTTGGCCCACTATGGTTCTTGACCCTTCAAATAATAAAATCTCCTGTATGTAATTATATTTCTTTGTTTCGAAAATGTAAGAATTCACAGTCTTCTATGTACAGCTGCCATAGGATGAATAAGTGTGTTTTCTCTTCCTACTGAAAAATTTTATATTTTGCACATAGGAGTTATTGCAGGAACAACGACGAATATACTACAATATTACTTCCACCACTACTACTACTACTGCTATTGCTGCTGCTATTGCTACTACTACCTTCTACTATGGACATTTTGTGAATGTATTTATACCTTGTTTAAGCAATATTATTTCGGGCTTCTTTCGAAAGGTAAATTTAATACCAAACATTTGGTCGTAAGTGTGACGGGAGACATTATCTAATCCGGGATATAAAATAGAAGAGAGAGATTGAGAGTTTTGACAACTCTACTAAAAACTGACTAGTTTAAAGCGAATCTCGATGGCAGATTTTATTGAAGTGTGAATTGACATACATTTAGTGATTCAAAACTTTTCATTGTAGATGTCGTCTAGGGATATTTTCCATTTCATAAAACTCTACGTACTGTGCTATTAATTAAATATCTGCTCTTGTGAACAAAAGGATTGGAAATATCTATAGTACCCAGACTTTTAACTTCTTAGACCTCATTGAGAATCGTAGAAGAGGAGGGAGAAAATCAGTACACTACGATTTTTATGCAGATTCCGAGTCTTTTATATAATGGGGAATTAATGGAAAATTCCAACATGCACTTACCTCTTTTCGTACAATAAAGTCAAGCTTCACATAATGAATTAAGTTATGAATATACAGCTGAACATTTATTTGTTAAATTATTGCGTGAAACTCATATTCTGTTCGTATGTAAGTTCTTTCCAATTCAAATTTTTTCAGCTATGAAGAAAGGCATTTGATTAAATTTTAAATAATAATAATAATAATAATCATCATAATAATATTCTACAAAATATAAAATTTTTAAAGCATGGAAGCCCTGTTATAAATGTATAGCCTACATCTAAGACTGTCTGGTAAATACACTCCAAATGTTTTGGAATGTGAGGTCCTCCATTACATATAAAGAATTGTTGACAAACATATCATATCACATCATATTGGTGATATAATTCCATCGCATAGGCGTACTATAAATTTAAATTGTGGGCGAGGATTTAGTTGCATGAATCTTGTAAAAAATTGGAATTAGAAACCGCCTTTCAGTAAAAAGAGTTAGTACTCTGTTAAGAATAAATCTTGAAGGGCCAACTAATAAAGAGTTTCAATGTTGAGAGTGCCTATAAAATAATGCATTTTAATGTGATATAAATTCAGCAGTAATTGATTCTAGACATAGCTACATCTAATGTTTTACTTACATCAGCATATCTAGAGTGTGATAAGATGGATTGAAAGTAATAAAACTCCAAGAAACATATTACAGGACGTTTTTTTTCTGCATACTTAATTAATTTTATCTTTCTGCACAACTATTTAAAATACTGCACAAGCATTTTGCAATTTGCACAAATATAATTTTTCATTTGTGCATTTTGCAGCAATTATTTATTTTCTAGCTTAAACTATGGTGTGATTCCTTCATTCCTTTTTTCCGATTTTAACCCATTTAACTACATCTTGGATTTTGAATTTTTTTTTTCGAATTTCTTCATTTGTTTTTTTTTTTTTCATCATATAGACCTGCGTTTTTCAACCTTTCTCAACATGCAGTACGCTAAAGGTGTAATTTAAAATCTCGTGACACACACATATAATTTAAACAAATGGTTCCCAACCAGGAGGGAATTTTCAGGATTTTAGAGGGAATGTGTTTATTGAATGTTGACTCCTGTGGACTCACTTTTGACTATCCTTTACACTTTATTTTTCAAATTTATTGCGATAACTGTTACTATTTTCTATATTACGATGTACCGATGTACATATGATATTTCCATGCAGAAATTCTGCGTCATCATATGATGAAGGATGGGTGGAACGGAGAAAAATTCTCTCCGGCACCGGTATTTGAACCCGGGTTTTCAGCTCTACGTGCTGACGCTCTATCCAATAAACCACACCGGATTCCCATCCCGATGCCGGATTGAACCCTCTCAGTTTGAACCCTTAGGTTCCCTCTAGGGGCCAACCCTCATGCATTGCGTCACAGTGGCACAATGTCCAACACATTAATGTGCAGATGTGCAATCATTACGAGTGACTAAGCGGCCGGGATCCGACGGAATAAGCGCCGTCTTAAATCACTAAGTGATTATTTTCGTATATCATATATTACGATGTACCGAGGTACATATGATATTTCCATGCAGAAATTCTGCGTCATAATATGATGAAGGATGAGTAGAACGGAGAAAAATTCTTTCCGGCGCCGGGATTTGAACCCGGGTTTTCAGCTCTACATACTGACGCTCTATCCACTAAACCATACCGGATTCCCATCCCGACGCCGGATTGAATCCTCTCAGTTTAAGTTCCACCTCTTGGGTTCCCTCTAGTGGCCAACCCTCATGCATTACTATTTTCGTTTTCTCGCGGCACACCGGTTGAAAATGGCTGATAGGCTATAAGCTGAGATCCTCCTTAAAATGTTCATTTCAACTGTTGTCAACATTTCTTCTGTCCTTTTTGTTTCTGCCCTTGTCTCCGTGGCATATGTTAGTATGAGTCTTACACATATTTTGTGCATTCTAACTTTACTTCCTATATTCATACATTTTATTCTTTCAAATAATGTATTTTAGGAATCCAGATGTAATAGATGTCTTTATTGTCTGACCTTTTACTTCTACTAAATTTTTGTTGTTAGTGATTTTTTATCTCAGGTAATTAAGAACTCACTTGACCTGTACTTATATTGTGTACAGCTAGTTGACATCTTAGAGGTTATCACTAATTTTTGTTCCATTAAAATAGAAATAAAATGCATAGATTTCGAGTTTATGTGCTGTAGGACTACTAAGAACTTGGACACCTGAACATTCTCTATACCCCGTCTTTGCACGTGGCGAGTAGAGTTCTTGAGTATACCTATGATAAATATCAACATTTGCTGTTGCAGAGTAAATCGAAAAACAACCATTCCAAGTACAAATTCACCACAAAAAGAATTCTCGCACATGTTGACTGTCAGACCCAGCAGCAGATTCAACTCCCTTCTTTAGGAAATGGGTGAGTCCAATTGTCTTGTGTTTGTGCTGTGTTGTCATAAGATTGTCTTAGGCCCCTATCATAAGGTTCGTTCCAACAAGCGGTTCATGGATCAGTTCATGTACAGTTCCTGTACCATCTTACGCCCATGCACTAGTTGAGCATCTGCTATGGGATTGAAACTGGACTGGACGCTGTAGGAACGCTTTCGCGGATCGTTATGTACTAAATCCAGAGATGCTATAACTGTAATCATCTTTGCTAAGAACGGAATGCTTATTATTACCATTTTGCAGCTAATTCTAATTGCAGAAAATAGAATTTCGACCATTTTCTATTAAAAGATGACAAAAAGTATGGAAGGCAAGAATTCCGCTAATTCAGTGTCGTGTACTGGGGGGACTCTCATCTAAAAATAGTTCTTTTTCTTTTCTTTTTTTAATTATTAAAATATGTACGTTATTTATTATACTTTTAATCAAAGCTGCATGTTGAAATTGTAATGAACTATTTCAATACCCAAATAATTTCCATTTCCTTTCTTTTTGGCGAAAATTTAAATTAAATCTCTAGTTTTATTATTCGTCTGCACTGTCACTTTTCATCTTAACCTCATTGATGTGAACAATCGATCATGTCTTTCTTCAGTATCCAGGAGACGTTAGTGAGTTTATGCGCATGCGCGTCTCGCGTACTCTTCCATACATGCCTCAATCCGCGGACTATTTCTGATCGTTCCGAACCCGTGTCGAAAGCTTGTTGGAACGCCCGACTGCAGTACATGTTTCCGGTTCAGGACTGGTTCGGATTGTGTTGGAACGCTTTTTCTGTACTGCGCATGCTCACGATGGTTACGGACGGTTCCTGACTATTGTTGGAACAAACCTATAGCCACCATGCACAGCCCGAGTTGCGTAACGGAACTTTGTCTTAACACAACTTCAGTCAATAATATGCTTCTTAGTGGTAAGGTTACAAAACAGACACTCTTTATTGACGTCTGCTGATATGTAGCTTCTATTTTTCATCTGTCTGAAGTGTGCAAGGACGTTTCTTGTTGTTTGTTTCAAAACCTTCACTTGTTCCATCAGCGACTGTCGTTATCGTCGATAGTTGGACTCTGACCCTAAGAAATGACATCATTTTAAATCTACACGGTCACAGTACAGGACATGACTTTTGCAAAGTTACTTTTCTTAAACGTGTTGCCATACTTGCCATATTTGGTTCTTTTTGTCGTATACTTTGAGTGTAAAACTTTACTTCAGTAATAACAATTTGTGATATGCTATTTTCATTTCATAATGTACCACATCGTACAATGTAAATAGAGTAAAATTTTTGGAAATATTCAACATTTTTTTCTTCCATTACCGTATCGTGTACAATAATGAAAATTGGTATGTGTAAAATACTGTCCTTCTGCTATAAGAAAAAATATTTTTACATTTAAAAAAACTATATATATATATTTTTTTTTTTCAAAATTCATAATGGTGGTAGTTCACTGTGCAGTGATGAAGCGTTTCCCTCACAACTCATAAACTTGTTAACTTTTTCATGTTCTCTCACTTTTATTTTATTGCTGAAACTCATGTTTACAATATCATGCACTTTCAACTACATTTCTTAATAAATAATATTTTTATTATTTTGTGATAGAAGAAAATGCTGATATTTGACAATTTTTTAAATGCATTAATTTTTATCAGACAATCTATCAAAGGTAGAGAAGTGATCTTGCATTATCTTGTAGATATGACATGCATAAATACACACAAAAAAATTAATCACAGAATGTTGGATAGTTTTTGAGTTATGTGGGAAAAACGTCATCTCTGCACAGTGAAATTATTTTGGAAAAAAAAAAATGTAAATCTTTTTTTAATCGTAAAAATATTTTTGTCATATAGTAGAAGGATAATGTTTTACACATACTAATTTTCATTATTGTACAAGATACAGTAATGGAGGAAAAAAAATGTTGCATATTTCCAAAATTTTATTGCTGTCAGCTGTACCCAATCCTTTAATACGAAAAAAAAAGCCTTTTCTCAAATGTTTAACACCCTCTTATTTATCAACTATTGAGAGTAGGATCGTGATTTTTGATCATATTGATAGAAAATGTAATAAGAAATAATTTCTCCCTCTGGCGTGTTTAAATAGCGTGTGTGATTTTCGTGTAAATTTAATTTAGAAACCACTCATTTCAAAATCCGACCAGATTGCAAAGTTGTAGACAGGGAGAGAGACGGAAGGTAGTTCACCAAGGGATCTCTTACATCTGTATTACGAGAAGAAAGAGCAGTGTGTTAGCGGGGATGTTGTCAGACTGCAGAAACTTTCAACTTAATTTTATATTTAAGTAATATAATTTTTCTATTCGTTTACTTGTACCCTAACTGCAGATTATTTCACTTCCACCAATTTAATTATTACTCATTGATGATCGTATTCCTTCAAGTATTGGTGTCTCTGACCCGATTCTTCTTCATTTTTGTTAAACTTATAAATGAACGTTATATATTCGCAAGTAACAGGATTCCCAAGTGTTGTGATAAACATTGTGCAAGAGCATGACAGCACAGATAAAACGTAACAACCGATACACTTCCTTACTCGATGACAGGGAAGTAAATTTCCCCTCTCTTACTGAAATAGAGGTTGAATTTCTTGGACTAGTAACTGGAGCCTGAGCCATAACGAAAGATATTTTTATATTACCTTTTCAATTTTTCATACATTGCTCTTATTAAATACTTCATCGAAGACGTCTAAAATAAGAAAGTAGCGAGCTATTATAATGCCTGACCTTCTTGTATCTACAAGATAACTTGTCATGTTGCTTTTGTCGTCAGTTTTTATCAGCGTTTTCTAGTTAATTACACAAGATAATACTACAAAATGAGATTGTATCGCAGGAGCTTTGGATCCTAACCGTCATACTTACTGAAGTCTATATTATAGTTTTATATACGTTTTGTAGAATGTTCAATTATTTCACTATTTCTTACAAACATGTTGCTGTTTTTATTTAAAAAATTGTATTGATTATTCTCGACGAATGTAAAATACGATGAAAGAGTAATGGAGCAGAGAAAAATTCTCTCCGGCGCCGGGATTTGAACCCGGGTTTTCAGCTCTACGTGCTGATGCTTTACCCATTAAGTCACACCGGATACAACCCCGGCGTCGGACAGAATCGTCTCAGATTAAGCTCCAACTCTTGGGTTCCCTCTAGTGGCCGCCCTCTGCACTATGTCATAGATGTCTATGAACGTAGGACCGAAGTCCACACATGTGCTGAGGTGCACTCGTTATGAGTGACTAGTTGGCCGGGATCCGACGGAATAAGAGCCGTCTTAAATCACGAAGTGATTTACGCATATCATATATATTATATTATTTTAATGTACCGAAGTACATATGATATTTCCATGCAGATATTCTGCGTCATCATACGATGAAAGAGTAATGGAACAGAGTAAAATAGTTAATAAGTTAGACTTGTTTCATTTGATCGTGGTCCATCGCTTATGACGTTCATCAAATCTGTGTCCCATTTAAAGATTTGGCTTTGGCCGTGAGCTAGAATGAGGAAATAATTTTTTCTAAGGTAATTATTTAAAAAGAATTAATGAAAATAAAAATGTGCACTATAATAAAATTGAAATTACATATACTCTCTGTTGAATTACATATAATTACAACAAAATGAAAAAAAGTCTCCTCTGTTACATAAATAAAAATTATAAACATTGTTACATTATTTGTGATAGAACTTAGTGCCTCATTAATATTCGGTTTGTTCAATTCAATATTTTTGTTGAATACCCCTTTTGCCTCAAAACAGCCCTCAACCTAAATGTTTCACATCTGCTGGTCTAAAGCATAGCAATAATTTTGGCTCTCGATTGTATAATTCTTTAGCTAAATTACACCCAGAACTTCCAACATGTAACCCACTAAAATATAACAAGAAAATTAGAAACGTGTTAATGTCTTCAATTTGATTAAATAAATTGAATATAGCCTATGAGTATGAATTAATGAGCCTATATTATATTTGTATTCTATAATTTTGGAATATATATTTTTTCATAAATTATCCTACTTTATTCACGTACGATATTATTCTTCTATATGTTAATATGGCCGAATCCAGAAATACATATAGATTGCTAGTTGGGAGACCGGAGAGAAAAAGACCTTTGGTGAGGCAGAGACGTAGATGGGAAGATAATATTAAAATGGATTTGAGGGAGGTGGGCTATGTTGATAGAGGCTGGATTAATCTTGTTCAGGATAGGGACCAATGGCGGGCTTATGTGAGGGCGGGAATGAACCTCCGGGTTCCTTAAAAGCCAGTAAGTAAGTACGTATGTATGTTAATATTATATTATATAATTTCATTGCAGCTGTAATTTTAATTTTAGTTCCTTTTTGATTTGATTTGATTTTATTTATTCCTCTTATATTAATATATAATATTATATAATTTCACTGTAGCTGTAATTTTAGTTTTAGTTCCCATTTTATTTATTTTATTTTGTATATTCTCTTATAGGCCTATTGATAATATATCTGAACTGCGACGGAACACGAGCGCTGCTCATTCGGTCTTCAAATGTTGATAATATTACTGTATCCTCTCTCTCTCTTTTATATTGATTGTATTATTTTATTTCTATTTCTATTGTTGTAATTATATTCTGTATACTGTATGTTTAATTAAATTTTATAAATAAAAAAATGCCTTGGCATGCTCCTGGGTAACTTCATAGTAAATTGGGGACTAATTTTCAACTGTCTAATATTCGCATTTATTTGTATTTTCGAAAAGAGCTCAGTTGAAAAGTTATTTACCCCGCTGTCCGGTTGAATACAACGGAGAGCCGTATTTGGCCTGCGAGCCGTAGTTTGTCCACTTCTGGTTAGATATTAGTCATTAAAATTGTTGTTATTTGAAGACGTTAACTATTTGTTATTTACGAGCTTACAGACTTCCTGGCACCATCCTGCTTATTCTTACTTGTAATGACCGAATACGGCATCATAATTTTGCCCGTTCATGGTCACTACAATGAGCCGTAATCTCCCGATTCCACATATCGCGGTGGCATGTATCACTTGTTATGACGATAATGAAAAATTACAAACTAAAAAGAAAGAAGAAAAGTAGTGCAGTACTATGAAATGTTTTCTGCTTTCCTTTTCTTTTCTAATTTTTGGTTAAGCAGGGACATAACTATGTTTGTTCTGCCCATTCTGAATACGTTCATACGTTTTAAACAAAGGCACGTCAAATAAGACACAGTAATTACATGATATACTTACCGTAGCAGATAGTCTCGAAGTAATGTGTAGTGAAATATGCGTTACATCGTCCTGCAAGGAGGTTATTGACGATTCAAGTTTATAACCGAACTATAGGGAGGTTCGTCTTCCTTTTCCTCGTGGCTAACCCGACTCCATCCATTCTGTCTGTACCTTCATCATCTCCGTTCAGCTCGTAATGACTGCACTTGTTCTCATTTGACTTCCTTTTGATTCGCACTCCACCACGAACCAGCAGTATATAGAGTCCACGGGGGCAAGGGAACCAAGCCTTCATTGTTCGGAATCAAATCAAACTTTCAATGCCCTCTAGTGCTGAGGCAAGGGGGATGCGAGGAGAAGGTCCTTTTCTCGTAGAATATAACCTACCACTCATACCCCAACTGGTATTCTCTATACCTCCCTTCCATGCAACTATCCAACTAATGAATGGACCAAATACCCTAGACTCATACTCACACATTCACATACAGGGTGATTACAAACATGCTGTTTCCTTCATTGCGATATTACTGAAATACTATTCCTGCGTGTAGTTTGAGATGTAGTGTGTCTTCCTTCAAACAGAGGGGACCAGACTTGATTCCGGGAGGAAATTAGAAGTATACTTTCTTCCAATGGAATGTTAGTACTTCCTTTACTAGTTTGGTACAACATATATTGGTATTATAATTTCATGCTGACCATATGAATTAGAGATTCGCTACTTGCCAATGTTTTTTTAAGAAAGAGCGCGTGAGTGTGGGACTCACCTCACCTGCCCTGTGAAGAATGTAAAAGAAATGCATCAATTGTTATTCTCTCCAAAGCTATAAGTGTCGCAGATTTTTTGGCACTTGTGAGGAAAGAAAAAATTAGCAAGCGATCCTTTGTGATGGTGGTCCTCTGCAGGGTGGGTCAAGCAATGGGCTGGGCTAGACGGGGTAGGAGCAACGATACTAAACAAAACATATGCTCAGTTGCTTAGAAGAAATTGACCTGTAGGTGAGATGCCGCCGATACGTTCTAAACTGAAATATAGCAGGGGATGAACAAGAGAGATCGTTCTCAATTTGTACAATTTAAGAAGAAATGCGGAGCAGAGTAATAAAAAATAAGATACAGAGAGTAACAGAGGGAAACGTCTCTCTAACAAAGATGAAGAGGATTTAGCCTGAACAGAAATAACATGGAGATGAAGAAATTTTAATGAGTGCATCAGGAAAACAACGGTAGATGGCAAAAGACCGCTACTAATATCGATGACTTTGAGAAATGCGTGATACAACGAACGATTCACGAATTCTATCTTTTGCACAAAATTTCTTCTACAATTTCGAAGTTATTACTCATTCTACGTAAAATCACCCATCATTGATTTGGGGGGCACTACTTTAAAGAGTATTTTAAGAGAATTAGAGTTCAAGTGTAAGAAGACGGGGAAAATAGAAGTGTACTGATCCAGAGACAAAGAATATCATCTCTATCAGTCATAAAGTTTAGAGAGGAAGGCTGATCCATCATCTACGGGGAAAATAACTATAGCATATATATATATATATATATATATAAGTCACAATGATAAGAGGATAGGATGGAGATCATAATAATAACAAATTACAATGAAAGCAGTAGTGATAGTGTAGTGGAAAAAAGTTGCAACAATAACAATAAATGCACTATGAAGAGAAGGCATATGTCACTGTTGATAGTGATTCGTCCGTCGGATGGGGACGTTAAGCCTGGCGGCACCCTTGGTGCTATTCGACAGGAGTAGGCTACTGTCAGTGACACAGTTCATCTGCCCTGGAAGGAATGCGGAGTTGGGGTAATAGTTTCGCACTAGTAGTGGATGGAGAGAAAGTTAGAAATACAATGTAGCATGCATTATAAAAACATTAATTTACAAATTCCGCGCCACGTTACTATGGAGTACACTACACATGAAAGTTGTATTGCTACGTCTTAACTTTGAATATATATTTACAACAGAATTCTATTAAGCAAACGTTCACCTTCGTCTTCCAAGTACAAATGAAGAGAGAGAAATGTTTTTTGGAGAAAATAGATAGGGGATTAAGCAGAGGATATTCACACCAAAAGTACCGTTAGCCAGCCGCTTGCTCCAAAGTTAGCCTCACACCCCTTTAAACAACACCCCTAACTTCCCCAAGGTTCAGGGCAGATGAGCTGTGTTATCGACAGTACGTGCCGGTGCCGGATTTCCCCTTTTCCCTTCCTCACCATCATCCTCACTCATTCCCTACACTACACTTACACGAACACTTACACATACACTCACTCTAGTACACGACATAATTCTTCACAGATACACATCATGCATAACGTGCCCCACCGAAGTGGTGTGCAACTTGAAAATGAGTCATAGTCCTGACATTTATCCGCAGTATGTGGACCCCGAATCAAGCAAGTGAAGTCGGTAGGTATTAGATAGACACACAATAAATGCATAGTCTGTAATGTTTTATTAGATTTGGTGATCGTGACTTATTGTCATCACAGGTCTATCTACACGAGTTTTGAGTGTACTTCTACTGTCACGGCGATTGGCAGGCGGGTATCAGTTGAGGCTGCAGCTGGTGGGAGACAACATACAAGGTGGATAGTGACTCACTTCTTTGCTTAACATTTAAAATTTCAGGGGCTAAAAAGATCTACGATACTTATACTTAAAACCACGCTCCTATTCGCCAGCTTCCGAAATGATAACGTCTACAATAAAAGCTTCATAAAAACATTAACGAATCACTATACATGTATTAACCCCTGCGGTAGCTGAATGGTCAGATCTTAAGTCTGTTCAGTTCCACTACATCCCCACTCCCAGCTTCTCTTGTGATGTTCCCCTACGCCCAGGGCCGGTGAGGTCAGTTCCACACTCTGATCACTTAATATTTAGTTATAGAAACAACTTTCTAGTGTTAAGTTGTCATCTTTTCTGAAGTTAACTAATGTAGTTTTCAAATTTAGTGTCAATTTAATACTAGAAAGTTGTTTCTTAAATGACTAAATCTTAAGCGATTTAAAGTGTTAAAAGTGTGTAATCGAGATGTATAAAAATTCTGATATTTTTAACAATAATTTTATAATCCCTTATTCAATATTCCCAGAGACAACATATCGATGGCTGAGAACCAGACTGTTCTAAGTCCAACTTTTTACAAAAAAAGAAATCTGTGTTTCATTGTGTTCCAGTTCTTCTCTGTACATATGAATGGAACAAAATTATAAATATTCCTCTCCATAAGGTTGCTATGAAGCTATTCCAAATTGTTTCATGAAACTTTGAATGTCAGGAGCTTGAAATAGCTCTCCTGAAAAAAAAAAATAGTAAAATGGACTTGGAACAGTTTGGTTCTAGGCCATCGATATGTTGATTTGTCAGCTCTTCAAATAATAGGCTACTATACATACTATTTCATAAGAAGCTTTGTACAATTACATAATATCTCAACTATCTTTCCCTCGGTGTTCATCTGTTTACCATGCTTGCCATTGGAATTTGATACTTGAATGTTAAAGTTTTTAAGGCGATATAAATTCATTGTATGACTTTGTTCGAGGGGGAAGTAAATCCAGGTGTACCGCGTCGTAGATTTACACTACAGTCGACATGATTGGCGAGTTGGTATAGCGCTGGCCTTCTATGCCCAAGGTTGCGGGTTCGATCCCGGGCCAGGTCGATAGCATTTAAGTGTGTTTAAATGCGACAGGCTCATGTCAGTAGATTTACTGGCATGTAAAAGAAATCCTGCGGGACAAAATTCCGGCACGTCCGGCGACGCTGATATAACCTTTGCAGTTGCGGGCGTCGATAAATAAAACATAACATATTTTTTACAATACATAAAGGAATTCCATTCTTAAATATTAGGGAGCCAGTTATTAATTGACAATTCCTGACCCAAATTAAGATTGAATTCTCTTGTTCGTCTTAATCGTGTATCATTTCAGTATCGGGTTGTCTGAACCAGCCAAAAATGTAATAACTGGGTGTCTGTACAGGATGGTGTGTACGGAGATCGTAATCGTCCTGTTTGCCGATGACTCTTAGGCCCGGTTTTATAAATACGGTTAATCTAAAGATTATGTTAAGCCTAAGTTAAACCTAACCGTGAGTTTAACTCAACGTGCCGTATTACAGGGTCACGGTTAAGTTAAACCGTAGTGGAATACGATTGGTATTACTGCTAGGAAAGAAAAGAAGACGATCGCAAGAAAAGAAGACGATGTTTTATTATATTATTGATTTAAAATATCCAACGCTCGTGGAGAATCTTCATTAAGAAACATCTTTGTTCTTCGATATCAGAGTGAATATCATAATAAAACCTAAAGAGGACCAATACCGCGTACTTCAGTATGCTTGTCAGACTTAACCTCAAATAGTTTCTTAACGCTGGCTAGCAACGTTATACTCCCAAATACAGTACAACCAAACTAAACCTTTCATGACCAACCACGACGTAACTCCATACAGAATCAACTGAGTAATGAAGTAATATAAGTGTGCGTATTTTATGTATTGTCTAGAATATTTATGGAACAGAATTCAGTCAAACAAAATTATTTTTACAGCCTAGTAAAATTAGGTAATATTATTAGTGTTTATAAATCAGGCCCCATAGTAAATCTTACTAGGAGACTGTCTGCCACACACAGTACAATGCGCAATAGGTTTACGGTAGATTTATGGACACCCCCGAAATCTTCTATCGTTTTCAGTATGTCTACTACCAGAAGAAAAATAGCGCAGTGCAACTAGTAACTGATGCAGAGATTCAACAGAATGTTTTCAAAAATAAAAAAAGAAATATTTATCTTTTCAAATAATCTTTAAATTCAAACCCTAAAATACATATTTTTGCACTTTCTCATTTTTCTGTTGCATGTTGTATCCGAGTTTCAATTTTTCGAAACAAGGTTAGGACTATAAGCCTAATTCTGAAGGTTAGGACTGTCTGCTTCAAAAACCTCAATCAGTTTTAAAACATACGTTCATTTATGTATATTTCAAAGTGATGCACTCCATTTCGAAAATTTTTTGGTCGCCGTGGTCGTTCAGTAATATTGAACACTCACTCATCGTCACTCATAAGTTCTTGGAAAACATCTGCAATATCCATATGTATTGCGGGAACCGCCATCTTGCACTACTGAGCCTTGAACTGCAGTTTAAACGGCAGAGAACTGGCGATCAAGTTAAACTCAAGTTAACTCAAGATTAACTAGTAGTTAAAGTTTATAATACGAAGCAGAACGAAAAACTTCAGTTTAAACTGAACGTAAGGTTTAAACGGCCTTTATAATACTGGTACTTAAAAGCAAGAGGTTACATCTATTTCATGCGACCTTCCTTGAAGTTTTGGGACACGAGTGCGAATATTTCGTTTCTCTGTTCTGACAGGGAAAACATAAGCATAGCTTTATGTATGTTGTGCTGTCTTGAAAAGGGTGTGATATTGAAGAGAAGTGTTGTGTGTGTAGAAAGAGATGGATAGGAAAAACGAGAGAGAAAGAGAAGAGTGTGTATATGATGACGGGAGGGGAGAAAAGAGAAGGAATCCGCGGCGAGGCGAGGGGTCCCTGTTCGAGTTCTCGCGAACAATGCTTTGGGCACACGAGGAAACAACAAAAGATATGGGGGTCGCCATGGCAACATTGGTCAATGGGGCCCCGCCATTCAGTCTGACCAACAAAGTATGCAACAATTCTCTCTCTTCTCCACCCCTCCATCTAAATTTTCCTCGCTCTCTCTTTCTCTCTTATATCCAAACTATCTCTTTTACTCTATCCCACACACACTACATAGGCAATACAGGGATACACAATGAGAGATGTTAGGCAAAGGGGGTGGCTGGCAGTTCGGGTAAGAGGAGTGAAAAGGGGTAAGGGGTGTGAGGTGGGGGTTGGTGGCGGAATAAAAAGTTCCACTCTTCTTTTGTGCGGGTGTGTGTCGGCTAGGTATCCGTTTATATGTTGAACCTGTACAATGAAGGTTTCCATACACACGTGGACGTTGAATAGACGTGCCGGTGGTTCCTCATATATGCTCTACTATTTTTTTACCATAGTTATATATATGAAACCCGAGGAAACACACATTGTACCAATACATTGTGCTGAATGGAGAGGGAGGGGAAAAATAAATCAAAGACCGGATTGTTGGGCTACGAAGGTGGTTAGTATGAAGGTCATCGCTCAATTCCCTTTCCAGATACACACAATTGAAAATTGTTTTGTGTACAGCTATATGTAGATGTCTATTCATTGTTATGGTATCATCTTTTCATACATAGTTCGCTTAATATCCAGTAGTAACAACAACAGTTACGGGCTGCTTCTGACAATAGATTGCGGGAGCTACGGGTACTATTCTGTGCACAACACAATGGAGGATTTTAAATTAAGGTCTCCATGGACACGGGATGGTGATATTGAGTGAATTGTTCTGGTAGCTAACACTCTAACGCAAGACAAAAGTTGGTTGGTCATTTCCTTCCTCCAGAATGGGAAGTGAAAGAGAGGGAGATTGGAAACTTTCCTCTTTCAAGAAGCCTCAGTTAATAATGTGCATGGAACTCTAAGAAAATCACTGGAGCAAGTGTTGATATGAATAACTCACCCGCTGTATTAGACCTGTTACTCTGTGCACTGAAGTAATTTAGCTACCTGCCGTCTTTGTAAGGCTTTACATTCAAAACTGCTGAAATTATGGGCATTGAAACTGGTGTATCTTGGGTGATTGTTTTTTAAAAGCATGAATGTAGACTATGGATTCCGTAAGAAACTACGAATTTCAATAACAATAACCGGTTTTTAAAAGCTTATGAATAAATTAATTTTATAAGTATATATTCTATGTTACTGGACTGTTGCATAATTTCTCAGTCCAATGGGCAGAGATCTGTGATTAGGATAATAACTAGGACTCGGAAGTTGAAGACCTGAAAGTTAGTAGCTATTGCAACGTATAGTCCGGGTCAGCTTACTTAATACCCTAAGGGTCAAACCTAACCATTTTTCCACTATTACTAAATATGCTAGTGGATTATAGTGATTTTATGGCTCTCAGGTTGAATTTCCTTTTACCAACTTCGTTTCGAATTTTGGGTACTGACAAATACTACAACTGGCAGTTATTTTCTAACTCTTATTTTGGCAGCATTGATTTCGGTTTAGAGTAAAGCAAACTGATGAAAATGCAAGTAAGTAAATACATTTTTAGGTTAGGTGTCATGAATCGTAATAGTAATATGTGTTACAAGAGCGGTTTGTTGAAGTTTTCATGTTCGAGGAAAAGTTTGAAAAAACGAAACGTAGTTGAGCTTTTTTAATTTCCGAGAATTGAAAGAAAACATACCGCTCGTGTATCGTACATTATTTTGTGCGAAGATCGTTTATTACATACCTGAAAGAGAAATTTCTAATTAGATGCAATGAAATCTCCATCTTGGTTTCTGTTCAATGACGACAAATTTACAAAACAAAAATATCTATCTTCAACATTGTTGCTTTAAAATGTTTTCTGTGTTTACTATACTCCAGCAGGCCGTGATATACGTCTGTATTTTTTTTCCCCCAGTCTATGATGAGTCTGGAATCTTGTTGATTTTTTCACGGCTTCCTTAATGTTACTTGCATCACGAATGCAGTAACTTTAGTGGAGTTGTAGAGTTTACTTAATTTTTTAAAAATATTTAAAAACAATAATTAACAGTGCAATTTAGGTGAAATTGCAGTGGTAAGTTTCCAATTTATAATTATTACTATATTGAACGTCTCTAAAAATAATATGTTAAAAGCCTAAAGCAGTAAAATCAATATGTCACTTAAGCGGTAAGAAGAGAGAAATTGTTATGTGTGTTTGGTTGGGAATAATGAATGTGGAATTTTAGACTTTCCGCGGATTGGTTTTGTGCGGAAACCAAGAAAATACGCACGATCTCGCACAAAGTCTTTAATCAAAGCAATAAATTTCATGTTGCCTGACAAAGTAAATTGTAATATTAGGTCATACAAATCCTAATTACCAATATAATATGCGAGCAGTACAGGAAGAAAATATACTATTTCATAAATAAATTATTGAACCATTTAGGAAACACCTCGCAACATAAATATATGTGATAAACAAACAAGACATTGTTATTGTTAACAATATATTATTATTATTATTATTATTATTATTATTATTTCAGTACGTAGCATTGTGATTAGTAGTGGTATTAGTCGGCAACACTGAAGAGACGGCGAAATGAGCTTTTTAAGAACTACTCTTACGTGATCCTCACTCCATAGTATAGTTCAAGCTAAGCAAACATTCCCTCTATCTGAGGTAGAATCCTCGTTGTCACTAGGTACTTCGTTGCGCCTGGTGAACATTGACTCCGAAATCTATTCACAGTTTTTCGACAATAAACGTAAACAAAAGGAAGATTACAGTACCCTCCCCACAGGTAACAAAATCTGTGGCGCGGTTTACACAAAAAACAATTCTTTTCATTTGCAATACCATGTGTTGAGCAAAGACTCTTTGAATTCCAAAGATGTGTAAACCAGACGCTTACCTTACATGAATAGGATTGTTGCAATACTAACTTTTAGGTCTTTAACTTCTGAGCCCTAATAATAACCTTCAACCTGCAACGGAAAACGTCCAAACTAAAGTAATTCAGATGCAATAATTCCTCACAAATCTTGTGAAGTGAAGCGTGAATATTAAGAAAAAACGATTGGAATAGAATTCAGTCAATAGAACTGAAATTTTTTAGAATGGTCAAGGGAAGTTCTAGAGTAGACAAAATAAGAAATGCTATTAGGAATGAGCTAGGCATCTCTCTTTTACAACAGAAAGTAATTGAATGCAATTTCCGTTAGAAATTTTTAAATACAAATCAACAGGAGAAAGGGACCTTGAATGTCCGAGGAGAAGATGGAAAGAATATAATTCCAGCTAGTCAACAGGCCACAAGAAGAAACTCTCCTACTCCATGAAGTGCTGATAGTTGTGATGATGATGACGATGTTTAGTGAGGTTATGAGAACATTCTTTTCACTAATTCGAAATTTTCTCGGGCTTCCAGCCAGGTCATAAGTTGGTGATCCACCGACGTTTCGAGGATGTTCATCTTTCTCATCTTCAGGGTTAAATGATATCTGGGGATACCCAGCTCCTTATTTAAGGACCTGAAGATGAGGAAGATGAACATCCTCGAAACGTCGGTGGATCACCAACTTATGACCTGGCTGGAAGCCCGAGAAAATTTCGAATTATCACGTCGCCAGGAAAGCATCAGTAGTTAATTCTTTTAACTATTAACTAACTATGTTTTAACTAATTGCAGTACCTGCATGTTCTTGATTTCTACAGTGATATATAAATCCAGGATATTTTCACTATATTCATGCTGATATTGAAAGAAATTAATGTTGTAGGTCTAGTATCTAATACGAAAAGTTAAGAAAAATTGCAGACGCAGAATTGAGCTTCTCAGAATTTGTGAAAACTGGATAGGCCTACTAGAAGATGAAATATAAAAAGAAGAGAAGATTTATGAGCACATTAAAGAATTTATCACAGAATTAAAAAATGCTTGGATAAACTTTTTCTTATAGTCAAAAGAATAGGTAAGACACTTGTACTCAAAAATGCATTTCTTATCAATTGAAAGGAGAAAACTCAAAGGAAGGAATGACTTTAGAAGTCGAAATAGATAATATTCTAACAAGTAGGTTATACCCTGAAATGGAGGAGGAGAAGAAGAAGAAGAAGAAGAAGAGGAAGAAGAAGAGGAGGAAGGCGAAGAAGACGAGAAGATGATGGTGATGGCGATGGTCAGATTTAACTTCTTACAATTATTGATCTTAGTGACAGAAAATTGAACCTCCTTAGTCACGGATTCAGTAATGCTGACTAATAGAGACAACAATGAAGGATAACTGTGTTTGACTAATATAGACAACAATACAGAGATTACTCTGGAAGAGATGACTAGACGAAGAAGCGGTGCGCAACTGTGCTTGAAGTATTCATATTTATTTATTACGTCCAACTGATCACGTGCATGATATGGGACATGTCAAAAGTAACACATAATTACTAAAGTACAACATATTTAAAATACAACATAGTACATTAACAACAATACAACATACAGAATTTAAACATAAACTATAAATAATTTCAACATTAACTAATAACAACCACAAGAACAGATATAACACTTGACAAGACAAATCACATTTCATTTAGCAGTTCGGAGTCAATTTCGACCAACGCGTCCTCCAAGAGAAGATATCCCTTCTCGAAGTCAGGATCTGAAAAAGAGAAAATGAAATTTGTGAAGTAAGGTGTTCTTTTTCTGTTCAGTTATAGCAATTTTCAATAAATTCGTTCATACTGTAAATTAAAATTTTGTAAAGAGCTTTCTTAAATTTTTGATGTGCAGATATTTCTTTAAAATAATTTGGTAGGTTATTTTATATAAGTAGTAGCTTTTTAACTACGTAACTTTGTTTGCATAATGATTAAGGGGGCGGATTTTAGCATATTTGCATGTTTTATTCCTTAGTTGCAAATCATACGCTACTATTATATAAATGCGTTTCAAGTTATTTGCAACTAAATATCAAGATTTTATAGTCCATATTTATGCATATTGAAGGGATTAATACATATTTCAGCTTTTAGCGCATATAAAAGGATATTTGTTGGGTATAAGCATTGCTTAAACCAAGACTAGGTACACGGAAAATCAGCAGAAATATTATAATAAAGAAGAAATTCAGGCATTGAAACACATTTTAGTTACCTGTATTTCATTTATTTCAATCTGACAACATACAGACTCAATGCACTGTTATCTGCGACTCATTTGTGGGCAATTCCGCGTCTGTCGACAAAGCCCTCAGATGTTGAAAGGAGCTTCTCATCATTTAAAAGTATTCTTGTGTGTAGACAATATAAAAAGCTTGTTGCCTAACAATTTAGAAAAATATACAACTCCAGCAGGAATAAATAAAGTTACGTCACAATATTCTTACGCATAACTGGAAATTGCTTAAAATCAAACTTTTTTTTTTCAGTTTGAACAGTGCATATTTTGTTATTTTCAGTGCATAGGGTAAAGGTTGATAAAGTTGTGATACGAGTAATATTGTGATAGTTCTTTTTGAGAATTTATTACAATTTTACTGAGCGAGAGAAGGACCGGTTTTGTGCAACAACTTGTCCATGAACATTCCCTTAATACGTTGACAAAAAACCGATAGATAAATAAATAAATAAATAGATAAATAAATAAATAAATAAATAAATAAATAAATAAATAAATAAATAAATAAATAGTTGGTTGGATGGATGGATGGATGGATGGATGGATGGATGGATGGATGGATGGATAGATAGATAGATAGATAGATAGATAGATAGATAGATAGATAGATAGATAGATAGATAGATAGATAGATAGATAGATAGATAGATAGATAGATAGATAGATAGATAGATAGATAGATAGATAGATAGATAGATAGATAGATAGATAGATAGATAGATAGATAGATAGATAGATAGATAGATAGATAGATAGATAGATAGATAGATAGATAGATAGATAGATAGATAGATAGATAGATAGATAGATAGATAGATAGATAGATAGATAGATAGATAGATAGATAGATAGATAGATAGATAGATAGATAGATAGATAGATAGATAGATAGATAGATAGATAGATAGATAGATAGATAGATAGATAGACAGATAGACAAATAGACAAATAGACAAATAAACAAACAAACAAACCAACAAACAGATAAATAAATAAATAAATAAATAAACAAACAAACAAACCAATAAATAAATAAATAAATAAATAAACAAACAAACAAACCAATAAATAAATAAATAAATAAATAAACAAACAAACAAACCAATAAATAAATAAATAAATAAATAAATAAATAAATAAATAAATAAATAAATAAATAAACAAACAAACCAATAAATAAATAAACAAACAAACAAACAAACCAATAAATAAATAAATAAATAAACAAACAAACACAAACAAACAAACCAATAAATAAATAAATAAACAAAAAACAAACCAATAAATAAATAAATAAATAAACAAACACAAACAAAAAACAAACCAATAAATAAATAAACAAGCAAACACAAACAAACAAACTAACCAATAAATAAATAAATAAATAACTAAATAAATAAATAAATAAATAAATAAATAAATAAATAAATAAATAAATAAAATCAGTATAATTTATTATAATTAACTTATTAAATATAAAAAAGACAAGGGTGTACGGTGTCGTTTACTCTCTTCAATATCTAGGCCTATATTGAAGACATCATCAGAAGGTGGAAAAAATTGGTACATCCAGGGATCAAATGAAACTAGAACATGAGATTAAATGTTTTAATATATATGCTGTCGATGTAGTAATCATTCAAAAGAATGAATATGATCTGCAGAGAACTTTATTTAACCTTAACAACATATTGTATAATTTTAAAATTTGACTGCAAGAAACTAAAATAATGACACTTTGGTGAAAATCATTAATACACTCAAAAATTACATTGGAGGGTCATTAGAACAAGTGAAAAGTTTTAATTATCTAGGTTGCGAAATAAATATAAAAATGTAACGAAAAATGACGTTGACAAAAAAGTACCAAAATTTCAATTGATGTGTGGCATCATTCATCGAACACTGAAAAATAAAACAAGGAAAGCGACTAGAATATAGTTCTATAAAACGATGGCTACATCTGTCCTCTTATATGGTTCAGAAACATGAGTTCATTTGAAGAGTACTCTTAATAAAGTACAAAGTGCTGAAATGACTTTTTTAAAGGAAAACAAAAGAATGCACAAGATTAGATCACATAGAGAATGAAAAGACATACGGAAGGATATACAGATTTATAGGCTTAATTATAAAATAAAGGAATATCTAGAGAACTGGTTTCAGCACATGAACAGAATGCCGGACACAAGAAAGACTTCCCAAAATAGTGTTTCAATCAAAAGCAACAGGGACAAGGGACGTGAGGCTGCCGAAGAGACGTTGAAAGAAGAAACTGTGAAGCCGGAATAGGCGAATGCACCTACCCCGTGAATTAGAGAAGAAGAAGAAGAATATTAAAAAAAATATATGTATAAATGAATTTATCCCCGTACGAGTAACGGTTGTGGTTGAGGATTAAAAATTGCACTGCAGATAGCATAAAGAAGAATAAAAAATATACACTAGGCTAAATAAGAACTTTTCAGATCTGTATTCAGATTTTAGCTGGCCTTTATAGTTTAAGATTTTCGGTACAATTTGTTAATAAAGCTTTGTTATATTGAATAAGACTGTTACGTAGTCCGCTGTGAAGTCATCTACAGATAAGATAATTATGTCGACCCGAATATGATGTGATATTAATAATATTTAATAACATTTAAGACGTACACACATACACATTGCATAACATTATTAAACGGCTATTTGGAAACCGAGTTTCCTCTGTTTATTTTTTGACGTTTGCCCAAATATTTTATTTAACATCTTAATATTTGCAGAAAGTCGTCTTCGGTCATCTGGTAGTTATTGTACACACTTGCCTCTGAACCCAATTATTGCGGGTTCAAATTCTGCAAAAAGAGAGACTTTTTTTAAAGCAGGAAAATACCAGAAGTGCGGATTAAAAAATAAAGTGAACTCTTTATAAATGAAATCGTCACGATAATGGTTTTGGAGGCATGTGATTCATCAATCTCTGTGTAACGATGTCCGCTGATGTACATTTGCAAGGTGTACAAATTGAAACTAAGTGTCAGTCAGTGATTCATCCATTAATTGAGTTTAAGAAAAATCAAACGACCTGAAATTTTCATTTATAAATATGCGTATTCTTTGAATCTGAACTACGCGCTGACCTCCATTGCTGGTTGTGCCCTCCTTGGAAGTTGCGTGGTTACAAGAGCGCTACTGCTACGAATAGCCTAAGCTTACAAGCAAACATTCTGATTGGGGCAGATAAACAGTTATTTTTTTTCTTCCATCATGTTAATAATGTTACAAGAAATGTTTATACAAATTTTGGCCACTCGACCGCAATTACGAGGCCGTTCAGAAAGTGATTTTCGCTGGGACCATTTACAGAAAAAATGAACAATTGCATGGAAAGATTTATTGAAATAGATACAGCAATTGTTGCGCTATTTGTCAACAAATCCCCCAATGGAATTGAGACATTTCTCATACCATGGAATCAATTTTTTTTATAGTTGTGTCGTAGAAGTCAGCCGCCTGGGATTGGAACCAGCGTTTGACAGCCGTCTGCACCTCTCTGTCGATCCCATGATATGACAAATGTCTCAAATTCGGTGAGGAATATGTTGAAAAATAGCTTAACAATTGCTGTGTCTGTTACAATACATTTTTCAAATAAAATTGTGTTTTCTTTCTGTTAACGGCCACTGGCGAACTTATTTTTTACGCCCCTCATAATTGCGGTCGAGTGGCCAAAATTTGTATAAGCACTTGTTTTGGCATTATTAACATGGTGAAAGAAAAAAATATAACTTTTTTTATCTGCCCCTATCAGAATATTTGCTTTTTGGTGGTGGGCGATACGTCAGACTAAATAATATCCCGTACCCCAGTGACAGCAGGGACATTTTACTTTTTCTAACGTTTTAGAACTAATTTTAATGAAGGTAGCGAAATGTTACGTTACACTTTTACAGATTTTCTTTCAGTCTTTTAGTAACAAATCTCAGACTTCCTATTAGAAAGTTCCATGAGCTCCTGTTAAGAGTCGATGGAAGGCGATCGTCTGCTAGCGTTTGCGTCGAGAGAGACAGAGAGATCAAGGCAGCGTACAACATTGCCACATCGTACTTCACGAGCACATGCAGTACAAATAGCACAGGAGAGAATTTAAATCATCAAAAGACAATAATTACTTTAGCTGTTGATTACTCTAAGCATGACACCAAACAAACCCTCTTTCCTTCACTAACAATATTCTTTGCACGGTTCTCAATCCCACACCACATGCTTCTGCAGTCGTTTCTTGCACGTTGACAACGTTGCAGCCAGCATCAAGATGGCCGGCAGCGTTCTGCTCGTCAACGTTTTTAAAATAATTATACACCTTAAACACTATTTTCCGCGTCTGCCTGTGCAATATTTGTCTTTTTACAGTCTCTTCTTCCATTTATTTATCTTGCACACACAGTAAATGTTAGTTTTACTTATTCAATGTATTGAAACACTCACACGTGAACAAACAAACTCGGGAAGTGCTTATTATAGACTAATTCCGATTGATTCTACTGTACAAGCTTATGATGTCACATACCAGAAATACTACGGCGCATATAGCAACTGACCGCCTTCCGAATTGCCGTCTAGTCCAGTATCATTAAACCGAAAACAATTGAAAATAACTACTTATTTAGTTGATCAGCATTGAAAACCAATCACATTAGTTGAAATTTAAATAACCAAACTTCGATGTGGCAGCCCAATCACTAGAACAGAGCTGGGCACCGGGAGCGAATCCAAACTCTAAACGGGGACGCTTAATATTCATCCCTCACGACATCAATGCTGCGCGGTGTTCGACGGGTAAGAAAGGGTTAAAAAGAAGTCATATGGCTCCCCGTGAGAGAGCAGAATTCGCTTTTGGTGCCCAACCCTGCTCTAGAAGGAGCAACATCAAACTTTTTTTTAGTTCTTTAACAACACTGTATCGACTACTAGGTTATCTAGCGGCGATAGAATTCATGATAGCGAGATGATATTCAGCGACACGAGTTCGATAATTCGCCATAGAGTAACCTAACATTCGTCTTGCAGTTAGGGTAATCTCGGAGGAAGCCCAATCAGGTAGTAACCCAAACGGGATTCGAACTCATACTGGAGCACAACCTTGGATCGGCAGGCAAACGCACTACCGCCTGAGCTACGTCGGTAGCAAGCGTGAAACTAAACACCTGTTGTGGATAATAACAAAGTTTCTTTCTTGTCAAATATTACTAAGCGTATTTTTATATTATGTGAATTAACAGTACTCTATCAGATCAAGTACCAATGTGTGAGAAATGTAGTTGTAACATTGTGATAAATAAAATGATGAATTCAAACAATTTCCGACATTCGAATTTTGAATTAAATATTTGCAATAGTATTATGCAATTTAAATTAAGATATCTTCTATGAATGACGTCTATAAATTTGAATTTTGAATTAAATATTTGCAATGGTATTATGTAATTTAAATTAAGATATCTTCTGTAGATTCTTGTGTGACTCACGTCTATAAATTTGAATTAAATATTTTCAATAATATTATGTAATTTAAATTAAGATATTTTCTGTAAATTCTTGTGTGACTCACGTCTATAAATTTGAATTTTGAATTAAATATTTGCAATGGTATTATGTAATTTAAATTAAGATATCTTATGTAGATTCTTGTGTGACTCACGTCTATAAATTTGAGTTTTCAATTAAATATTTTCAATAGTATTATGTAATTTAAATTAAGATATCTTCTGTAGATTCTTATGTGACTCACGTCTATAAATTTGAATTAAATATTTTCAATAGTATTATGTAATTTAAGTTAAGATAATTTATGTAGATTCTTGTGTGACTCACGTCTATAAATTTGAATTTTGAATTAAATATTTGCAGTAGTATTATGTAATTTAAATTAAGATATCTTCTGTAGATTCTTGTGTGACTCACATCTATAAATTTGAATTTTGAATATGTATGTATGTAATATGGATTTATTTACCATATATATAGATATCAGGCGGCCGGGTAGCTCAGTTGGTAGAGCAGCTGGCTACGGACTGGAAGGTCCGGGGTTCGATCCCAGGTGGTGACAGGATTTTTTCTCGTTGCCAAACTTTCAGAACGGCCCCGAGGTTCACTCAGCCTCCTATAAAATTGAGTACCGGGTCTTTCCCGGGGGTAAAAGGCGGTCAGAGCGTAGTGCCGACCACACCACCTCATTCTAGTGCCGAGGTCATGGAAAGCATGGGGCTCTACCTCCATGCCCCCCAAGTGTCTTCATGGCATGTTACGGGGATACCTTTACCTTTTTTTATATATAGATATCCACAAATTAGTCTGATGATGCCCATAATAAGGGCGAAAACGTTCATTAAGATGTATTAGCAAAAATAACTTTGTTGATATTTTGCTATAATAAATAAGTCAAAGACGGAAATACCAAAACTTCACATGTTTGTATTATCAATTTCAGACATATTTTGAAGGAAGACATTGATTCGAGAACTTTCCTAAACGTTTACTAAGAGTAGTACAGTGCTGTAGATTCAAGACTTGAGAATGAAAGCGTTCTAACTGCAGTATCTTCTCCAAAATTATGTTATTACTAATAGCTTATGAGGCGTATGGAATTCCATCTGTACTGCAAGTTTTGTTATTAAATATTGATGCATTCTTGAGTTACGTGCAATTTGCAGTACTGTTAGCAATACTAACATATGGAAAATCGGGATTTCGATAGCCTCTGGTATGAAGGTAATCCCGGTGTAGATAGAACCTTTTTATTCTGAGGCCCCGAATTATCCTGGCTTGAAGCCAGCGACTCGTTGAGCGCAACTGCACCCGATTAAAATTAATTATGTGTCGTGACAACCATTGGCGCCGATAACAACAGTTGCGATAGGGATCGGCTATTAGGTGAAGCGAGTGTGTGGCCATATTCATACTTCATTTAGCAGGCCGAACGAGGCGGGAGATAAGCGCCCCTGAACGAGACGCGGGGAAGTGTCGCTACACATGCCTACATCCTGTGACTCTGGGGAAGGGGCGAGTTTCGCCTCCGTGGCAATTGTAAGAGCAAGCGAATTGTCTTTACTGCGCTCCTGCAGCATTTCTCGGTGATGTTGCAACTTGGAACGTTCGTGATATTGACGTTTCTGCCCTTGAAAGAGTTTTATGGTTATAAAAATATCTACGATATAAAATTTAAATACTTGAAGACAACGAGAACTTTACATACATTTAGAGAAGAGTCGGATGATCCAAAAATATGAAGCCCTTTTGATAAAAAAAATTCAATATCACTGCTTTGTTCCGTAAGACAAAATGTGTGGAACTGTCTCGAAACTTTGAACTTCTCGCTCCATTAAAGTTTCTGTAAATGCATCACTTACAACTACGCGTTGTACCACTATCCAGCTGAATTAAAGTAGACGCTTGTACAGACTCTTATTAAGCGACATTCTACTAACAGATTTAAATTCTAACAGCCCAAAGATTGCAGCGCGTTCATAATGCCTGCGTGCGTTTCATTTGCAACATCCGCAAATACGACCACATTACACCTTCCCTTGAAACGCTCCAATGGGTAAGATTACAGGACCGAAGGTATATCCATTCACTAATTTTCCTATATTGCATCATCGATACTTCTTCGCCTAACTATCTCTCGGTGCGTTTTAATTTCTTATCCTCTTATCACAGCCTGGGTACTCGTTCTAAAAATGACCCTTTATTATCTATGCCTTGCCATAAAACAGCTCACTATTCTTCCTTTTTCACAGTATCAGCAATTCGTTTCTGGAACTCCCTACCCAGCTCCCTCAGGAACTGTCGAACGATATTGCAATTTAAAAGTGAATTGTTTAAACACGTGACTAGTATTCAGGTTTAATTCTCCTTTGTGTGTATATGTGTATATATGTAATTTTCCTCAGTGTTGTATAATTATAATTTACATTTGAATTTGTTATTCTTGTAATTTGTAATATTGGTTCACTTACCGCTTGCATATTCATTGAGTGTAACTTCTAGTCTTATATTATTTTGTAATTATTATGTAGTATGTTCGCATTATTTTACTCGACTTGTGCTTGTATAACTATATAAATTTTCATTAGTGTTCTTTAAATATTACTCTGTAAAATTGTATCAGCTTCTTTTGTTTCTGGCTAAGTGGAAGAGAAGGCCTGATGGCCTTAACTTCGCCAGAACAAATAAATAGATATTTTAGATTTTAGATTATTGTGATGCTTTATTCAGTGATCTCAGGGTGGATTTATCCTATAAACTGCAACGTGTTCATAATGCGTGTGTTCGTTTCATTTGTAATGTCCGCTACTACGATCACATTTCGCCTTCTTTCGATAAATTATTGTGGCTCAGGTTAAATGAGAGGAGAAAGTTACATTCCCTTTCTCTCTTCTACCGAATTTTGCACACCTCTGCTCCCTCTTACTTATTTGTCCGATTCCACAATCTTTCTCGTTATCATAACTTAAATACTCGGTCACAATATGATAACACGCTAGAAATACCACTCCACACATCATCACTTTATTCTTCATCTTTCACCGTTGCTACTTCTCGTCACTGGAATTCTCTGCCGCCTGAAGTCAAGGGATGCCGAACTTTAATTTCTTTTAAATGTAAATTAGAAAAATATCTTATGATGAGTTGCCAGACCTAACGCGTTGCAAATATTTAATGCAATGTATTCCACTGTATTTATTTATATTTTTTGTTTCTTATTTTTATTATGTAATCATGTAAATCGTGTTTATTTACTCGTATCACTTAACACCAATATGTATCCCAATGCGTTGTTTTTATAATTATGCTTTTATTGTGTACATGTTATTCAATTGTCGGTTTCTGGTTTAATTATGTAAATCCTACTTACTGTACTTGTAATCTAATACTAATATATATTCCAATGTATTTATTTTTATTTTTACTGTGTACATTTTTTTATTGAATTATCGGCTTCTGTTTCTGTGTGATTCGTATTTGATTCTAACAACATTAATATGTATTTCACTATGTTTATTTTTATTTTATGAGGTAACTTTTTATGTAACTACCTCGTTTGATCTCATTATGTACCTAAATCGTATCAGTATGTAATTACTTAATTCCGATCCAGTTGTATGTTCAACTATGTAAGCAAGTTTTAATTCTGATTGAGTGTAAGAGAAGGCCTTACGGCTTTAACTCTGCCAAGTTAAATAAAGCCATTATTATTATTATTATTATTATTATTATTATTATTATTATTATTATTATTATTATTATCCTCTTGGATGAAACGGATACTTACGGTTTTACACTTTCCAATGATCTTTAAAACCTATGCGCTTTCGCATTTGCAGATGATCTGGCTCTCGTTGGGAAAGATGAAAAGTCAGCAACAACTCTCATTGATTTGGCTGAAAGTAAATTATATCTTGAAATTATATTAAAAGAAGTGTATAATTCTCGAAAGAGGTAGCCTATTTTAACTAAAGGAGCTCTCATTTCACTTCATGGATTAACTATAGTCTACATAGTATATAAATCTGAAACAATTAGATATCTGGGAGTTGATTTTTGTGACATAATATACTTAGATAAAAGAAAATTATAGCGAATTTAACAGTTGATCTTCAAAATCTTACACAAACTCCATTACTGAAGCCTGATCAAAAATTGAAGATTGTGAATAAATGTATATAGCTTGGGCTCATCTATCCTTTGCAATATGTTCCACTTGATCAGCTCCCTGATAGCTTCCTTAAAGTTCTAGATAAAGTAATTAGAAGTGCTGTCAAAGAAATTATTATCTCTTCTTGATGACACACCTAACGACATGCTATATGCTTCTAAAAAGTACGTAGTCTAGGAATTAATAAGACTGAATGGGAAGCTAATGTTCAGCATTTTAACATCTGTAAACGACTCTTACAAGTCAATGATGATCATCTCTTTCTTGTCACGTCTTGAAGAGGAGACGAAAACTGTTCTCAAACGCCTGAAAATTCCTGAAGCCAGCATAACACCTCGAACTACTGGAAGATATCTACGTGATGAATTGTGAAAGAGATCGTTTGAATCCTGGTGTCACTTACCTCATAAAGGGAAATGCATAGTCATCTACGAAGAATATTAAAAAACCAATTCAATGGGTCAGCATCAAACATAATTTGTCATCTTCGGAATACAATGATGCAATCAAGATGTCCTGCAACCTTACTGCAGTGCGCTCCATTCCTGGCAGAGCTTTCAGCACTACCCGTTGCCGTCAACCTGGCTGCAATGAGGCAGAAGCCCATGGTCATGTTTTGGGTCTATTGTCGGAAAGGAGAGTTATTGCGTAACAACTGGGATCATAGAATCAGTGAAGCTGTCGCCTGTCTTCATCGGAACAATGGTGGGAATTTCATGAAAAAGTTCACTGCATTTTTTGAGATGACTCTCACAGAAGAGCAGATATAATAGCATTAAACAGGCAACAACAAAAGGCTATTATCATAGATCCAACTACACGCATAGAGAGAGATCTCAACCAAGCTCATCAGGTTGATTATGAAAAGAGGATCATTTATGAACCTTATATTTCTTACCTTAGTGCCAATTATAACATCCCTCTCTTCAATTGGTCAGCAGAAACAGGTTTCTTTTTTAGTGCTCGGGGTTCTTTACCCAAATTTAGATATAATTTTTTAAAACAATTATCAATACCATCTTTTGAAATTAAAAAAAAAAAAAAAAAAAAACGTGACCAAAATTCTTCATGATTCCCTGCAGATTATACAATTTCATTTATACCACTCAGAAGGTCTTAATTAAGGATAAGCCATATGCTAATTTTAACTAAATATTTTATGTATAATTTTAATTTTGAGGTTATCTTTAAGATTGTTTTTATATTTGATATGAACAGTGCTTAATTATTGAAATTTATTTTTATAACAATATTAATCTTTAATTCATTATATTTGCCATTAATTTCCGGATCCTCTTGGTCAACTTTAATTAAAGCCGGACGATTTATTATTCTTCAAATCGCTCTCTCTCTCTCTCTCTCTCTCTCTCTCTCTCTCTCTCTATACTGACATACTGACAACCACTGTTAACACAAATGACCACTATCTTATACTAAGAGATACTGTAATGCATCTTGCGTATTCAACGAAGTTTTAACGCATCAAATTACTGCTGCCAACTTTTGACCAAATATCGTATCTTAACGAAAATGACGAGCGGAAAACTTTGGAGATCTGGCGAACTTAGAGAGGTACCTACTTTAATTGAAGGGTTCAGAACCATAGTGGGCCAAGCGCCATTTACTAAAACCATAGAAAACAAGGGTTAAAATTGTTATTACCATAATTCAATGAAAACATATAGCAAGTAATATAAAGTATACACATTACAACTAAATGATATATCAATCTTCTTTAAACTAACACTTGCTTCTTCCGTTTTTAATAAATGTCGCTTGGCCCACTATGGCTCTGAACCCTTCAGTTGTCGTTATGCGCGATTTAAAATTTAACATGTTATCATAATATGGCAGGTCTAAATTTTTAATTATTACCGACTCCAGACATAAACATAATTAATAAACTAGTAGTTCTTTCACTTCTTTTCCGTGAATAACTCACAACTTCAGTCTTTTTCACCATCATAGTCTTCAAGGATTGAACTATTTGTCCTATTTCTTTCGCAATATTACTAGAATTCCGCACCAACTAAATTTCCGAAAATAGCGGAACTCTTTGGTAATGAGGTTATCATGGCGTAAGGTTATCACACGGGACAACAGAGGACACTTTCTTGCCGGAAATCTAACCCGAACCCGCTAAATTTGTTTTGTATTATTACACAAATATTTGAGTACAAAGGGCGACGTAAGTTTGACATAATAATACTTCGTTCTTGAAAACATGTAAGAAAAGACTCATTTCAGAATTCAAAATATAATGTCAACGTTATCCAGAATGTTTGTCCCGAAAGAAAGAGTGGTGGAGAGATGGTGGATGGGAGAGAGAGAAATTTACTCTAGGAAAATATTTGGAAATCTGACAATTGGAGATAAATTTGAAAGTTAAAGTACGAACCATATTTAAAACTGCGTGTACTCGTAATTAACTATTTTATACCATTTATCAAGATGCTGTTAGTTTTAATTTACCTCATTATTTTTGTTGCAGGTACGTACTTTGCACCATTCGCACTTCGCATGGACTTCTATTCTTGGCGTTATATACGGTATGTTGTTATTTTATCAGCTAACAAATGCCTATGAGACAAATTTCAAATATTTATTCAGAAGTGTATGTCGTAATGTTTGGAACCAAAGTAGCATTCTAGAATGATTCTTGTCACATTCCCGACGGAAATAATTCTGTACACTCAGTACAAACAACTGTACTGTTATCAGTTAGCGCCACAGGCACATTTGTTTGTTGATGTATGTAGTAGTACTATTGTTTAAACATAGACTTTAAGAAAACATGATCATTTAATTACTATGCAGTTGGAATTGAAAAGTTTTGTGAGTGTAAAACGAAAACTGAAACTTTTCTTCTTCTTCTTCTTCTTCTTCTAAAATTCTCCTTGGCTTCGAAGACGTTAAGTCCATTGAAACCATGTCCATATGTCTTATGTCCTCTAATATTTTTGTCCACTTTCATTTATGTCCACATTTTATGTGCGTCCATTTTTTTGGGTCCATGACTGTTATGTCCACTTTTAGTCAAGTCTACTTTCATTTATGTCCACTTTTATTTCAGTCAATTCCTTTTGTACCACTGGAAGATGTCCAGGCTGTTTTTGATAGCCTTATAGATAATATTGAGCCTGATATAATGGATTTAGCATTGTACTTGGAAAGAACTTACATCCGAGGAACACCTGCTCGAGGAAGAAGAAGAGCAATGCCACCTAGATTCGCACCTGAAATATGGAACACTTATAATCAGGTTCTGGCAGGACAACATCGAACAACTAACGTAGTCGAGGGCTGGCACAATCGCTTTCAGAAACACATCATCACACATAACGCGTCGGTGGAAATTCATGGAATTTATCAAGAAAAACCAAAGGAATAATAATAATCCAATTTCTTGGCGGGGATTTGAATGTGCGACACCCTATTAAATGATCGTGCCTACAAAATTTAAGTCGAGTAGAAGAGATTATTCGGAATTACAACCACTACAACGAAGAAGGACACATCAGAACTTACCTCAAAGCTATTAGTTAGGGGAGAGTCGGGTAGTATCGGACATCGGGTAATATCGGACAGTGAGTTTCTTTCATCTATCACACGATGATAGTACCTGACTGACATGGTTACGTTTCTGTGATGTCGCATAGAGAAATGTAACCATGTCATTCAGGTACTACCATATGGTGGTAGATGAAAGAAACGCACTGTCCGATACTACCCAATGTCCGATACTACCCGACTCTCCCCTATCATCTGAAGCTGTATGAAGATGAACAGGCAGAAGACATTGAGCATGGAATTGAAGTAAATTTGTAGATAGACATAATGTATTGTACAATCATGTACTGGACGTAAAAATGTGGACATAAAATTTGTGCAATTGGGCTAAAATAAAGTGGACATATACTTCATTGGACATATATTTATGGACACAGTATAATGGACTTTTATGTAATGGACGTAATAAAATGGACATTAAAATTGTGGACATTATAAAAAGGACCTAACGTCTGTGTTTCCCTCCTTGCGACGATCCTTAGCCCTTTGCACCTCTTTTGTACGGGCAACTCAGTTTCCTATGTTCTCTGTGTTCTAAAACATTTTCCTCGCTGGTCTGTCGTCTTCCATACAGTCTACACTCTACATGGTTCTGCCGTCTTTGTCCGTATTCCTATACCCTATCAACTATACTATTAACTTTATATTTTGTCTTATTATTTCATTTGCTATTCTATCTTTCTCATGAATCTCATTTCTGACGCCTGTAGTCTAGTTTCACCCCTACTTTTCATTGCCCAAGTTTTGATACCGTACAAACATCAAGAATAGCCTAATGATTGTTTATATAATTTCATCATTGTCTCTTTCCACGTTTTATTTTTAAGGATTCTTCTTTTTAAAGTTCTACTAGAATATTAGGTTTATTTATTTCTAATTCTATATCTTTTCCTCCTGAATAAGAGATTTAGCAAAATAAGTTAAATCTAATTTGGCAGGTGTTCTGGCCACACCGTTGTCGAGCTGGTATGGCTATCAAATACCAATAAATTCCTTAGCTTGCAATTCAAGTGCTACCTTGATGTGCGAAAGCGAACTTCAAGAAGGTTATTCTTTGATATATTTTAAACAAAAATGTTTAATAAAATGTTGTTCATTTTTTTCTTCGTTTTCGAGATAAAAATTGTTTTATATGAAACATTCCATAACGTGTTTTAGGAAAGTCATTGATTTAATTCCCAATATGCTCAGTCAAATTAAGAGAACAGTATGATAATAAATGATTGAAAGAATTTTAGTTTTTTCCCTTTAAATGTACAGAAATTTGACCTGACAAATGTAACTTTATTTTCTGAATAGGAATTTTGTTGTCTCCATCGCCGATGTTGAAGTATTGTTATTTTCGAGTAAGAGAACTCTTTGGTCTTGTGATTAGCATAACACAAAGCTGCCGTTTAATACATCACAAGAAAATCATGAAACGAAAGATATACTCAGCTCATATGGCAAGTAATTCTTTGGCTAGTGATCTGTTTTAAGGTAACCAGAAAGTCTAAATTTACTACAAAATACAGTAGCCCACATTTAGCTCTGTAACTGACCAACTTTTAAAACTATCCATTTGAAATTTTTAAGACAGATTAAGGAAACTCTGAGAAATTAACTTGCAAATTGTAATTTTCTAGTAAACATAAACATTTTAATAAAATCTTATTGATAAAAGAAAATCTTTCGAAAAAAATAACTGAAAACACTGAGATATAAGTGACAATTTTTCCTGGTAAACTAATGGAAGGATTTGAGTGATTTTTTTTTTGCACAGCCTACAGACTTAATTGCATTTTGCTGACTAGAATGATTTTTCTAGGTTAGTCTGGGGGATGAGATATGATTTTTTTATATTTGAAAAATTTATGTAGATAATGTAATTTTTCATATTCCTTAAAAAAATAAAAAGTAAAAGGAAGGAGTTATTAAATGAAAATTAAGTTACTGAGTTAACAAGTAAATTCAATTTTGGCAGGTATGCATTTTCAAGACTCACCGATAATAACATTTTCGACTTGGTTAGAAACTACTTAGCTATCTTTTTTATTTCGAAATTTAATAGTTTTGAAGGAATGTCAAAAGAATGCTATGAAATTAAATTAAGAAATGTAGACTTGCCAACCAGAGAGAGCTTATACGAACTGTATAAGTATTTCTGTACCGAAAGAGGAATGGAAGATACTAGAATAATGGCAGATTTATATAATACTAGCTGCACATTGCAGACTTAAACGTGAAGTACAACTTAGACAAGTGAACATATTGTAATAATATACTAAAGTGGTTTAAGTCTTACGCTAAAACTGGACGCAAATGCAAGATAAAACATCTTATATTAAATATTTAATTTTAGAAATTGTATTAATAATTGTATATCTATGTGTCAAATTATAAAGTGTGTATATCGATCGTCTAGTTCAAAAGTGCGACAACTCAAAAAAATAAGTTTTGAGATATCTTCAGTTGAAAGTTTCAAATAAATCACTTAGAAAGGAACAGAGTTCTGGTTCATAACCACGACAATTAGAAATGAGTCAGTATTCGGGATGAATTTATCACAATCTTCCAGTTCAATATTAATACATTTCGAAATGTACTAATAATGAATTAGTAAAGTCCATAGTTATAATTATTTCTAAAGCAGTTTATTTAGTTTTTTTTTTTTTTTTTGGTTGTAAATATGACTTATCTCAATACTGAATCGGAAAGAGCTCCGAAAGGGGCTTTCAGTAGTATAAATAAATAAAAAAATGGCAAATTTTGAGTTGTCGCACTTTTGAACTGGACGATCGATATGTAAGTTTTTAAAATGATTACAGGTATGTACTTTTTTCTGTGAACTATAAATAATAAATATCATAATATCATAATATTCCTTAAAAAAAACTTAGAGAGTTATTTAGGGACGTTGAGATAGTGATGTTGCGCGAAAAAAGGAGCAGTGTTAGAATGAAAATAGCAAAACAAAACCAAGGAAGTAAGGGAAAATCAGTCTCACAGCCATTTTATTACCCACAAATCTCACAGGAAGTGCCAGGATTGAACACAGAGTCCTTTGGATGAGGTGCCGTCAGTTAACTGAGCTACTTTACATGAAAGGACGTTAAATTTCATTTGTGTGTTTAAAATACGGTAAAGCACTGCGATTGTGTCCCTGTTCGAAGTAATTAGTTGCCGTTCTTCCGGTAGCCAGCGACAGAGATGCGTCCGTTCAGGAAGGCAATGTAACTAACGATTTTGTTTGTGACGGACATAATACCGTATTAGAGTGACTTTGATTGACTGCTATTATGAGTTGTATTGTCTACTTGGTAATTACACCTTCTGTGATGTTTAGTCTACTTGTTATAATGCAATTAAACAGTTAGTTTTATAGATAGTCTAATAATACTAATAACATAGTATTAGATTTCAAATCATTTGTACATAAAAATAAAAGGAAATGTATATTAATTAATTTTACAGCAATTTTATTGGTTTTAGCCTATGCCGATGACATACTACTAATAAGCAGAAGAAAGGAAGGGGTACAAATTTTAACGAAAAAAAAAATAATAGAAGAAGCCAAATAAATCCGGGAAAAGCCAAATAATAATACTTTATTGCCAGAACAAAGATACATATTAATTTTTTAAATATAAGAACTCTCTAGCACCCCCAGAAAGAGTAAATTACATACTCGTGCTTAGGGAGCGTTCCACATAAGTTAATGTTATTGAATAACAGAGTAAAAAGTAATAAAAGAAAAAAGAAGAAGAAAAAAACATCACAATAATTCAACTTTAAATTTTCTCTGTTAACAGCAATTTTTAATATATTTTTTGAAATAAGGAGCATTAGCAAATTGTATGTTTGGGAAATTATCTATTATCATGTTATAAAGCCTTGGACCGAAGTTGCTACTGTGATTAGCCTATATGCTATAGTGAGGATCACGTAACTTCAGTTCCCAAACAGCAAATATTTCCGCCTTGTCAGTGTTGCCAACTGTTACCAGATATCACCACATGTAGTAAAATCACGATCCTATGTACTGAATGACTTCTTTACTCACCGTACTTTACCTTAATGTTGGAAGGTTATTCTAAATAGTTTCAATAATAATGAGAAATGTATTGCTATGTTCTATTCTTTTATTCCTTTACATTATTATTAGTATTAGCATTAATAGGTTACTAGACGCAAATATACAACAAAGTATAGTATATAATATTCAAGAATCAAATCTGTTCCAAGACCAATTAAATTACTGTCACTTCACTTCAAAGATTCCAGCGTACATATACTGTACTTCCTAAAGGTAGATAAATTAATAACCAATTGACTTTTGGTTGGAATTCGAATGAACTTCTGATTATCTTTTGAAATTAGTAAGGAAATGGATAATACAACTAGGCTAAAACTGAAATAATAATAAATCAACTTACAAAAATAATTTTGGTCCTTAAAAGCCATAAGTAATTTCACTTCTAGATACCTTTTTAAAGATTTCATTTGTTTGTAAATTGCTTAATAATGTTACACTTACACTTATTATTTCTGCAACTCCACGTCTGTCATTGAAAAAATGTATGATACATAACTGTGAAGTCTCTTTTTGGCTCTTGTGTCCTAAATTTAAATAAGAAAAAACAAATGATTCAAGAAATGTGAGCTGGTGAAAATTAAATACTCAATTAATAAAATAATTACTACCAAAAGAGTATTTTATTAATTCTATACAAAAGATGGATTACACAGAACAGATGGCCAGAAATCATAGATTTATACACAACATACAGCATGAAACGATCATCAAAAAATGCTTTTTGTACACAATAACATCTTTCAAACGAAGTGAAATAGCCAATAAGTTCAATAAATATTATGCTAATAAGTAATAACTATAATTAATAATTATCTACAAGCTGTAAAAGGGAATAAAATAGTATATTGTTGAAATTAGGGGGTATGGTTTATTACGTGTATTTATAATTTTAATTACTTTTTCTACATTTAATTATATTTTAATTTCTATTAGATTAGTTGGTGGTGTGGGTGTTAGTTTTATCTGTGTACGTCAGACTATTAAGGAAAAACTGAAAGAAATATTAAATCTACAATCTAATTTATATAACAATATTTAATCAAGAACTGAATATTACTATTCATTTAATAACATAAGACCCAAAACATCTCCAAGTCCAGACAATACACATGCTGATTTTCTTAAATATGTTGGCAAACAAGCAAACTCACTACTTTTATCTTGTAATCTCAACTAAAATACAATATCTGTCTGGAGAAAATCTATCATAACATCAATTTTGAAAAGCAATTATTCAACTAATATCTTTTCGAGTTATCGACAGATACCACTTACCAGTATGATAGCCAAAATTATGGAAGAGATGATTTCATAGATTGAACTGGTTCCTGGAATCTAGTAACTAACTTTCATCTTATTGAGTTGACTTTAGAGAATTATATTCAACAAATGGACAGATTTTAAATTTTAGTCAAGATATTAAAGATATTTTAAACAGAAAACAAAACACCTTAGCAATTTTAATTTATTTTCAAGGATCATATGGCTCTGTAAATATAAATCACTTAAGAAATTGCAAACTTAGGGTGTCCATGATAAAGTGTTACATTGGGTCAGTGACTTGATTATTTGATTCATTGTCACAAATATGTAAATAGAGACAGATTCATCTGGGCTTCCCACATTGTTGTTTTCAGGAATACATTTTCCAATATTAATGTCGATGGTCTAACTAAAGAAATAGGTCTTATGATAATCTCATCATTTGCAGATAATATGGTTGTCTAGAACAAAAAATCACAGTCCACAAATATTAATAAACTGAGCCAAAATCCCAACAGACTTTTTGACTCTACTTGGAGAACTCAAACTTGCTCAATCAAGGGAAACTTTACTAATAAAACACAATCCCAAGTTATTTGAAAATGAATAGTATATAAGTTAACTTTAACAGATGATGTTAAGAAATGTGATACTTCTCCAGACATTTTAAAAATCATTAGAAACGATAAATGATCTGGTCAGTGAGTGACTACATACAGTACTTTTTATAGATGGATCCTGTTTACCAAGCCATAGATGTAGTGGTGTTGTAGTAAAATACCAGTATATTCCCTTTTACAGGGAATTATATTCAAACACTTGTTTGCCTCATTTTAACCGTGACAATGCTTTTTAGTTTTTTAAACTTTCTAGTTATTGTATTGTGTTTGTGTTTAGTGAAAGATTTTAGATAAGGGTGCAAATAGCCATAGTAGCTGACGCGCCCTTTTTAAACGCCACTAACTAACTAACTAACTAACTAACTAACTAACTAACTAACTTCAAACACTGACTAATTTTGATAGTGAAAATTTAGATACACTTTTAAGCTTACAAAATCTCCAGTATCAACTTCATAAATCTGAGAAGGCTGTCATACTATCAGACTCAAAATCAGATATTCTAGATATTCTTGCTGCAGTATTGGACGTAACAGCATGAAATCTCAATATTTTACAGTGTTTTAATATTTTAAGCAAAATGGTCGAATTACATCGACGACTGGTACTTCTGTGGATCCATGAACTTTATGGAGTGGGAGGTAATGAGGTAGTTGAAAGGTAGCAAAATTACTGTAAGGTTATCTATACCTGCATCTTACCACACTGTTAAAAGAATAACAAGATCAGAACATGACAATGTGGTAACAAAAATCGGAATGATTCTAAAGCAAATGAAAAAATTGCAATAGGCCATCCGGCATCCGCTCCACGATGGAGGAAAATCCTCAGAAGAAACCAACTAATCAGACCAAATGGGGGATCCAAACTACCCTCGAGTGCAGCTCTGAATTTGCAGGCCAACGAGTCTACCGACTAAGCTACATTGGTGGCTCCACTAAAAATATGAAGTACATGGCACTCAGATTATTAAATTGACAAACCTAAACAATTATTCATCAGTTAAGCTATAAAATATAATACATAGCAAGCAAGTTAATTCAATTTAAAAGTATAAACAATTCAATCAGTTGAAATATACAGAAATTGATAATAAATATCATGCAAATTACTTCACATTACAAGCATAAACAATTCATCACTTGTGGTATACAGCCTACTATTTAATTTATAGCACATACAATTCATCAGTTAAGCTATAGGCCTACAGTCTACTATTGAATTTACAGCATATATAATTCATCAATTAAGCGAAACAAAAATATAGTACAATACATAGTAAAAATAATACACCTAATTTAATAACTGAACTTCTATGAAAATCTACAGTGGCAGTACTCATATTATCACAGGCCATGATTGTCTCAAATATTTACAAAGAACTGATATTTCAGAATCTCCCCATGCCATTTCTGAAATCTCAATGAAGATATGGATCATTGTCTTGACTGTTTAACTTTACACAGCTTTGAATCATCTGGTTAAATATTGGAGTGCAAGATAACAAATGACATCAACTGCTGAACACTTGGTATCAATCAACCAACAACTTCATTAGATTAAAGGGGGAAAAAAAAAACTGAAAGAATTAATTGTATATAGACACAACACATAAGACAAGGCCGCTTCAGAACAGTAATTGGCAAGGCTCTATTGTTTTAGGATTCTTATGTAGATTCAATTTCACCTGAAAGAAAAAAGTAGCATCTATAAGTATGCCTAATTATGAGAAATAAGAGAAACGGTTGCAATAGTAGTAGTAGTAGTAGTAGTAGTAGTAGTAGTAGTAGTAGTAGTAGTAGTAGTAGTAGTAGTAGTAGTAATGATAATAATAATAATAATAATAATAATAATAATAATAATAATAATAATAATAACTGCAAAGTATGGAAATTAATATTGAAATATAATATCAAAAGGTGATTTCACACCATCAACTCTTATCATTTAGTACAACAAATCTATTATATTCAGTTGCAATCACCAGTAGCTGTTCTTTCCTCCATTTTGTTGTTGGCTGATTTTTCACAAGTCTGCTATGATATGCAGTACTATCCATGAAAATAACGCATTGCCCTAATGTTCTCAGGTCAACAACTGTGTTTGCACCCACTTCTCAACTACAGGGCTATTCATAGCACTATGGTAGTCCTGACTTTTCTTTCAATTGCATGAAAAAATTAAATCAGCACCTGCAATAAAAATTATACCTGGGCATATAATTACGTCACATGAATTCACAGCATTTAAATAAAGAAAATAAAACATAACATAACATGACATGAGATCCTCTTTGGTGAAAGGCTTTCCCACGTTTTTATTTAGTCACCAATTTTTATATTTTTGTACCCTGATTTAAAAAATTACTCTTGCCAAATTTATGTAAAATATAAATCAATATAACTTACCGAGTATAAATCCACCTTTTGTTCCGGCATCTAATCTTCCACCCTCATTTGTTGGTCTATGAATAACACCATTCATGTCACTGAAAACTTCACCTGGTTTATTTCATGAATAAGTGGGTGATCCTACTTAAAAAAACAGAGAGAGACAAGCAATTCACATTGACACTCTAAGAGACACAAAAATTTTAAAGACAGGAAAACCGTTCAAGAATTTTATAACTAACCTCTAGTTATAATATGAAACTATTAATTGCAAAACATGTTGTTCCCACTTGAATTCATTACTAGTAGCCTATATTAATTGCAATTTCATATTCCACATAAGTGTTAACCTATTTGTTAGTAAAAAATTCAATCACTCAATGTCTCACAATACATTGAAATTTACCATTCATAAAAATCCAAGTCTCATCCAAGAATACTACGGGTTTAGGGTTCTCACGCTCCACATTTCTTATATATTCTCTTAAAAACGAATAACATCACTTTCTCGTACATGTGTATAAGGATCCCCTTTGCTCCATAGAAATTTCATCTCTTTCAAAATTTTTTTTCACCGATGATAAGGATACTCTAAATAAATATGTTTCATAATCGTCATTCATATGTTCCAGAACTTTTGCTGCTGTTAGTACTTCCCCTGTAACAGTAAATGAAAATTATGCCATATTTTATACATATGACTAATATCAGAATTACATTGCATAAATCAACACAATAATTCCTGTAACTTCTCTACCTTTATGTAACTTGTCATAAATAAATCTCGCAATTACATCTTTCGTAAAATCATCAGCATCAGTCACTGGATGTTTACGTAGTCTATGTTTTCCTGGTGTCACAAGTGGGGTCCCCTTCTGTGAATTTCTCACATTCGTGGCTGTAGTAAAGCCAAGCTGTAATAACAAACAATAACATAACACTTCTAAAAATTGTTATATCATAAAATTCATGCATGATACCAACATTTGCAGCTATATGAATAGAAAATGATCAATATGTTAGGTTGGGTCTACGATAGGTTTAAGTAGGCTAATATTTAGGTAATTCTCCAGAAAAGCTACATCAAAGAAGGCATAATTTTATTTTGTTTAATTGATTTCTGTGATATTTACATAGTGATGAACACGTGGTTTTAGTGCACAGCCACAAATACTTTCAGCACAAAAATCCTTTGACACTTACCTGTATATTCTAGTGCATTGTTGTAGTCCCTCCCTCAAACTTGTTACTAATTACCAATATAACATGCGAGAGGTCCATGACGAAGAGAAATGGTTAGTTTCCCAGTAGTGCGTCCTCGTCCTCTCGAGTGTTATATCTTAACAAGTACTTTGGGTGGGGTAGCTTTTCTGAAGAAACACCATATTTAATATTACTTAGACCAGTCATGAATAAATTATTCAGCCAGAGTCAACGTTCCTATGCTTTATAGAGTATGTTATATAGTTATTATATAAAACTGAATTATTGTTAAGCACCATAACAGGCCAACATTCATGTAATATTTGCTGCAATATCAAGTTAATAATTACAATATGACTTGTATTTTCTTCGGCCGATGTGGCATGTAAATTGTGATCTGAACGGTTAATTTAATACTAAAAGAGAAAACTGGAAATTTACTTTCGTGCTGTTTGATTATTTGTTCGTCTAATTTGTAAATGTATTTAAGCTATCACCTACTGCAGTATTACAGTATCTTAAATGTATTTAGTTTGGCAATATGAAAATCACTGACTTGATTAAACATCTAGGCCTAACTTAAAAATTTGTTTTGTTTGACCACAATCATGAAATTATTAGTGCAAACTCCTAAAACTGAATACCACTTTGAAATGTATGCTTAAGAATACTTACTCCTAATAATTTTCCTATTCTGGTTGTAATTGCTGTCTCCGTTAGCATAATTCCTTCTTCATTATCTTCTTTCTTCAACTCATTATACACGTGAACTACAGATTTCTGAAGCATACTCTGAATGCCACACATTTTCTTCCTTGGAGGAGTCACTGCAACACTATTTCATTTTTTTGACATAGTAATAAAAATCTAAACACGAGAGAAATTCATTAAAATTTGAAATAATATTTCTATCCATTACCCACGTGCATTATCACGCCCAAGTATATTATATTTATTCGTACTTATCTGACTATTCTTGAATTATAACCACAACGCAACACATAAAATAACTATTATGTATTAATATTAATACTAATATTAATTAATTATTAATAAGTTCGAATTTCACTATCTTCCAGTAACCGACTGAGAAATCTAGTACAATTTTAATTTCATGGAACTCCAGTACCGGCAAATATTGTCGATATTTGCCTCAGCTGCCAACATACCAGTTACAAAATCACTACCATTTATAGTATTTGTCAGTATCGAAATTCGAAACGAAGTTGGCAAAAGAAAATTCAACCTTCAAACTAGAAAATCACCATAATCCACTAGCATTTGTAGTAATGGGGGGAAAAATGGTTAGGTTTCACCCTTAGGGTATCAAGTTACCTGGTCTTCCCTATACAGTTGTAGTACATTTAGGAACTGTCAAGCATATATTGTCTGATCTTTTGGTTTTATATTTATGTGAATATAAATTAAATATATTTTGGTTTTTATGTACGAAATTCAGTAATACATTGTTATAAATTTGATTGAAGTCAAATACTTTAAATTCTGAATACAGCAGCTCTGAAGGATAATCAAGAGGTTTATTAAGGAATTTTTTTATTATTCTTTTCTGGTAGCAGAATTATTGGCATGAGGGAGGTGCTATAAGCACTACCCCATCCTATAATGCCGTATTGTAATGTAGCTTGTACTAATGCGAGATAAATCAGTCGTAAAGTATGGACAGACAAGTAATTTCGTAGGATGACAAAATAGTGAATAATTTTTCTTAATCTATTGCACAGAAAAAGAACATGTTTATCCCAACGTAAATGTTGCTCGATTATTATTTCGAGATATTTAACTTGAGTAGATTCATTTACAACATGAAAGCAGATGAAAGTATCGAGAAGCTACAACAACAAAGATGCACTGAAGATAAGTAATCAGAAATTTGAAAAAGTCCACAAATTTCAACATCTTGGTCATAAAATCACAGATAAAAATGTAATAGGAATCGAAATTTTTCATCGCATCTCAAAATGCAGATGCTTTTTTGTTCTGAAATCATTAATGATCGCCATAAAAATAAGATGCTACAAATAGTATTTCATCCCACTTTAATATACGGAGCAGAAACGTGGGTTTTAACAAATAAAACAGACAGAGCACTAATCATTTTTGAAAATAAAATATTGAGAAAGATTTTTGGTCCGATCAAGAAAATGGACAGTGGAAAATTAGGAAGAATAAAGAATTAAGAAGCCTGTACCTGGAACCAGATGTTGTGGTAGTAGTTAAAAGTAGAAGACTGAGATATTTAGGAGATACAATCTACGTAAAGATTATTTTTTTGGTCCTACAGAATACATCTGTTACGGTAACAATTGATATTAGAGGAGAAAAATTCGCTCCGGCGCCGGGGATCGAACCCAGGTCCTTGGTTCTACGTACCAAGCGCTCTAACCAATGAGCTACGCCGAAGTTCAATTCACAACACGGATCGAATCCCTCTCCTCCAGTGTTTTTCCCTTTTCTGGCCTGACTTTAAGTTCGACATGTAGGCTATTTGACATTTATCAACTGTCATTATACAAGGAACGCACTCAACTGAGTGACTTGGTGGCCGGGATTCCACAGTAATATGCACAGTAATCTGTACAGTAATATGCACGGTTGCAAGCCTAAGTTATTAATGAAAGAATAAATGTGTAAATGAATGTGAGACGTAACAAAATTTTCACTTTCTAGCACTAAAATAACTTTGAAGTCATGAACAATGTAGAAGCACAGCCAGTTACATATAACTTCTTAATACGTGGTTTCATTTGCTAAAGTATGTGTGTGCGTCATAAAATATATGTATATCTCGCTTGTAGTAGCATTTTATTCATGCTTCTGTTCAGCTTCAAATCAGTTATCTCACTTTTTCTCAGCCCAGCAATGTTTCAGTTTTATAAGACGATTTTAACACACCTGAATAAAAAGATTTGTAGTCTCGGAAGAACGCGCCATTTATTTCAAGACGAAGCAAAGTTTAATAATTTTAAAGGTAATGTCCGTAGCCATGAAGAAATGGAAGACGCCATTCTGGAGCCAATAAAACAGTCCATAAAACTATGCGTCGCTTGCCAAAACGAGTAACACGGCGTGCAGACTTGCTAAACTTCGAGAGGGGCGAAAGGAAATGAAATATAAAACGTTTTGGGAGCCGCTTCAAACTTTAATCAATGTAAAAATAAGAGACATGAGAAATATGAGCTGGTGTGAATCACAGGCGTATTTCAAGGTTCAGGAGAGGCGAGAGAATGGCCAGTTATAAAGATGGATAAAGTTCGCAATACAGTTTTTTTAGGCTTATTGAATATTTTATTACAAATACGTAGCTTATGTTCATTATCATATCTATACAAAGAGATACTGTATATCATTTTCCTGACCTAGCCACTGGCGTGTCTAGGAGTAGCAAGAGAAACTCGTTCTTAAAGAGTACATGAGTTTGAATTCAACTTGAACTTCTTATTGATTTTTTTTTTTAAGTTTTCCCTAACTGTAAGGGGAATATAATTTGAGATTTTCACAGTAATCAGCAGGGAAACCCTATCGATTGGATCCAATACTAACAGCTCTACTCTTCGAGATTGTAATGGAGAAAATAACAAAAAATCCTATGGCGACTCCTTTATAAAACAGTTATATTACCAGTTGTTCTGTATGGTTGTGAAACTTGGACTCTCACTTTGAAAGAGGAACAGAGGTTAAGGGTTTTTGAGAATAAGATGCTTAGGAAAATATTTGGGGCTAAGAGGGATGAAGTTACAGGAGAATGGAGAAAGTTACACAATACAGAACTGCATGCATTGTATTCTTCACCTGACATAATTAGGAACATTAAATCCAGACGTTTGAGATGGGCAGGACACGTAGCACGTATGGGCGAATTTAGGAATGCACATAGAGTGTTAATTGAACGACCTGAAGGGAAAAGACCTTTGGGGAGGCCAACACGTAGATGGAAGGATAATATAAAAATGGATTTGAGAGAGGTGGGGTATGATGACAGAGACTGGATTAATCTTGCTCAGGATAGGGACCGATGTCGAACTAAAATACTCTTTTTAACAGGGTCTTTCTTTAACGTTGATTGTTTATTTATGGTTTGTACATCTACAGTTTATGCTATGTGGATGCATTATTATTATTTCATACCTAGGTACACATCTTGTAAAATTGTTTGCAGTTACTTTTTGTGTTGTCTACATTCCCTCACATGTTTTTTTTCTCAATGCTTTTGACATGTTTTGGTTTTACCGGTTCACCATTTTTACTTTAATTATTATTTCATTACTTTCAATTAGCATGCATGTACTCATGCACTCCACAACATCTTCTCTTCTATCAGAAAGCAACAGTGATTCTTGTAATAGTCATCTATTTCACACTTCACATATATTAGATGTATACAGGGTGGAAGTGAAATAACCTTGTAGATTGAAAGGGGCACTAGGGTACACGTAGAGAGAAGAGCTTTTTCGAGAAAAGACCAAATGATAAAAGCTTCGCAACCGTATAATAACAGGCATTTTCCATATTTATTCTGCATTTAATTTCCTCTTGAGTATCATTTATGTGTTACTGTTGCTCCAAGATACTTGAATTTTTTCACCCTTTCACAGGATATAGCTATATTTAAAAATTTAGGTTCATTTATTAGGTATAATTAGACATAGGTAGAGCGATATGTAGTCTTTGTTTCTGAAATTAATCATCTTCCAGTTAAATTTGGAAAATGTGTTCTGAAAATAGTAGGCCTATTAAAATACATATTACTTGTAAATTTTTATTTTTGTGGGATTCAAAATTCTCGAAAACTTAAACTTTAATAAAGGGAGATAATTTGAAAATGGGCTCGGAACTCATGTACACATTACATCAGACTCGAGAACCCTAGTCATTTTCATTTATATTAGATAATTAGATATTTGTGGAGGCCATACTTGGTTTTCGTAGTTTATTAGCTTTACCTAAGTGGGAAGTCATTCTCCGCTTTTGTTCAAGCATTGGAGAATCCGGCTAGAAATCCAGTGGTCTCAAGTTCGTTTTCAGCAGAACTCAGCAATTATTTATCTTCTATATATAAATGCGCTGGATTTGTGTCCTTGCTGTTGTATTTGTTTTCTGTTATCTTAAGCCTTGTGTTATGCTGATCATATGACCATCCAAGTAACTGTGTTTGTCCGCATTTGGTATAAGATCTTCACAAAAGTAAGAAGTCAAAGAGACTTTACATGCAAGGAAACAGAAGTTTCTTATATGATTCAATCAAGTTATTACATTTATCTAATCGTCTTACTGTGTCACTTTCAAGTAATGCGATTGTATTGTATTATATTAAGTCGTCAATATTTTTTTTACATTTCGCTATTGATATTATGATATATAGAGATATTGTGGGTGTGCAAACAGCAATTCAATGCCAACCATGTGCACTTGTATTTACTTAGAACAGATAAATCGTACTGTTAGCTGGCAAAGTTCAAACGTTTGTAAACTTGCAACTAAGTATTATTTTTCATCTCATAACTGTCTCTATTAAACAATTTTTAGAAATTCTTGACAATATAGACCTATTATAAGATTAAATATACAAATTTTTCAAGAGCTTATATCTTCTTAACCAAGCCAGATATAGGCCTGTGACAGAAATTGTCTAAAGGAATCTTCAGATTTTTACATTGCACATTAATTTTCAATTTTCTTTTCCATTGTCCAGGGCGATGCGATGGTAGCATTTACAAATAGCCCGTGCCGATGACATTTAAATGTGCTTAAATGCGACAGGTTCATGTCAGCAGATTTACTGACATATAAAAGAACTCCTTACTTACTTATGGCTTTTAAAGAACCCGGAGGTTCATTGCCGCCCTCACATAAGCCCGCCATCGGTCCCTATTCTGAGCAAGATTAATCCAGTCCCTATCACCATATCCCACCTCCCTCAAATCCATTCTAATATTATCCTCCCACCTACGTCTCGGTCTCCCCAAAAGTATTATTCCCTCCGGCCTCCCAACTAACACTCTATATGCATTTCTGCATTCGCCCATATGTGCTACATGCCCTGCCCATCTAAAAGTCTGGATTTAATGTTCCTAATTATGTCAGGTGAAGAATACAAAGCGTGCAGTTCTGCTTTGTACTTTCTCCATTCTCCTTTAACTTCAGCCCTCATAGCCTCAAGTATTTTTCTAAGAACCTTATTCTCAAACACCCTTAATCTCTGTTCCTCTCTCGAAGTCAGAGAGTCCAAGTTTCACAACCATACAGAACAACCGGTAATATAACTGTTTTTTTTTTATAAATTCTAACTTTCAGATTTTTTGACAACAGACTGGATGATAAAAGCTTCTCAACGAATAATAACAGGCATTTCCCATATTTATTCTGCGGTTTAATTTCCTCCCGAGTGTCATTTATATTTGTTACTGTTGCTCCAAGATATTTGAATTTTTCCACCTCTTCGAAGGATAAATCTCCAATTTTTATAGTTCTATTTCGTACAATATTCTGGTCACGAGACATAATCATATACTTTGTCTTTTTGTAAAAGAACTCCTACGGGACAAAATTCCGGCATTCGGCGACGTTGATATAATCTCGGCAGTTGCGAGCGTCGTTATATAAAACATAATTAAAATAAAAATTCTACTATTTTATATGTTGCTTTATCTCATGCAAGAGATATATGAATGTATGAGTATTTCCCTTGCATTATTCCTATTTCAATTGACGTATGGATACTGAAGTTGAATAGAATCCGTTCATTGGTTTAGGGTAAATCTGTGTCACACAGACAGGCAAACAAGCAGACGACATACCAAAGTATTTTTTTTTTTTTGATATCAGGTAAAGAAAACGCATTTAATCATAAAATCTACATAATTTTTTTCAGATATTGCAATTGTTTCTCCTTATAAGTCAAGTAATGAAAAGTAAAAATGGACTGCCTTACTCCTTTGCTGTAAAAAAAGTGCAGGACATATTCACCATAAGACAATATTCAATTTAACCACGTATACGAAGACGGAAACAGTAAGTCAATAGCTTGCAGTGTATCAGTTCGCCTTCAGACATATTTGGAAATCGTAGGGGGTCATATCGAACATATTTTATGATTTAGGGCCGAATTCATAGTCAACACTTATCGTAAGGAAACCCTTAAGCAGTTGCTTATAATCATTTCCAATCCATAAATCCCACTGAAGTGAACACTTATTCAAATAAGGTAGCTTGTCAGCTTACTCAAGTGGTTTCTCATATGGATTGTAATCAACTGATACAGTATACAGTAGATGATCATGATTTTGATGAATTTATTGAGTTCTATAACGAAAATGAAAATGTGTTTCGGCAAAACAAAAGATATATCAGAGATATGGAAAACTCTTTAGAGATGAATAATGACCAACAATTTAAGAGATACCGTTTCGACAAGAACAATGTTGTGAATATTCTGGTGTCTCTCACTGAAATTCACAATAAACCAGAGTCTAGTATATACAGTCACGAAGCTCAATACGTAGTAAATATGCATCCATAGAGAGTTGCTAACCACTAGGACCGCTACTATCGCCTCATTACAGACAATGCGAAATAGTACCTGCACAGTCTATTGTTTCTAGAACCCTCATAAACTCAAGCTTCGTGACTGTATATACTAGACTGTGATACAACCATGAGTCTTACCGATTTCACCACTGATGAAAATACTGGTTGCCTTGAGATTTTACGTTACAGCATCATTTCAGATAGGTTTGAGTCGTTTTTTTTTTCGAAAAATATTCACGTTCCAAAGTGTTATTTACATTTTAGTTTGTATTCTACCCAAGGAATAAGCTGTTAAAATTTGCGTAATTCTATAACTTCCACTTTGTTTACCATAAAAGTAACTGAAAAATAAATTAAAATGATTTGCTTACAGGAATATTTCCGGAGTTTTCATTAAATTTAACTGCAATTTTTTCCCATGTCAATTTCTTCTTTAGGAGAGAATAATATCAGATTTTTTTTTTTACTTTCCACGATATTTCTATATTTCATAACTAGTTCTCGTAGCTTACTTCTTTTTTCTTCTGTAAAATGCTTTCTAGACATTTTATTGTTATAATTTTTAGCTCTATAATATTTAATTCTGTATTTGTGTACGATGATAATGCCGATTTAATAATTTGAAGGCGCTGGAAATGTACGAAAGCGCTCACGTCTAGCCATGTTGCCATATTTTTTTCGATGTAACTTATTGCTTAAGTGTTTCCTCATTTTATAAGTGACGACTATGAATTCGACCATTAGCCTGTGATGCGGAACTTATCGGACACTCTGTATAGCTATAATGATATCTAGGTGCGAAGCGAGTGTGCCGAGAACATACGCAAACATACTGTAATATTTCATAGAATTCAAATCACATGCAGGCCTATACAAATACATCACATAACGTTATTCAACGGTTACTTGGGAACCGATGTTCGCTTGTTTCTTCTTTAAGCACCCAAAACACGCAGCGGCAATTACGAATAACGAGAAAACGAGAAAAATAGGAGAGATTGAAGTAATAGGGAGAATGTTTATCACAAAACTCATGGAATTTGTTCAGCGTCAGCATCGAATCTTATTTGACCTATTCCGGGAAAGAGATAATAGGCACCATCTTTAAGCCTAGCACAAGTACGACTAACAATAAATGAACACAATTCTGACAATAACAGGTCGATGTCGTTTGATAAGAACCCGTCAGTTTGCTTAGCTCGGTCTGATTCTTTACCATAGGAATACCTGGAAATTATATCTTTGAGGAATTATACCACTCTGTAGTTTATGTGTGTTATAACCAGTTGTCAACAAAGCAGAAATATAAAAATTATTATTATTATTATTATTATTATTATTATTATTATTATTATTATTATTATTATTATTATTGAGTGGAAGGAATGAATTATTTAAGATGAGATAAAATTTGAAACAATTTATGAAGACATTTTACGTGGCATGACTGAACAGCAGAAATTAAGGTAGTATTAGGGTAAATTAGGATCTGTTGGACAGACGGGCATGTTGGACACTTTGTACTTTAACGTGTTACCTCGCCACTTGTGGGCACTACATTCTGCTAGAAGTCAATGACGGAATTAGCCACGAGTGGGACTACTTCTGTCATTGACTTCTAGCAGAATGCGGTGCCCACAAGTGGCGAGGTAACACGTTGAAGTACAAAGTGTCCAACATGCCCGACTGTCCAACAGACCCTAATTTACCCTATATCACGCGAATTTATGTTAATAAGTTTCTGAAGCATAGACGAAAAGGGATACGTCTATCAACAAAGATATAATTATGGGTTCGGAGAGATTAACAAGAAATTTAACGGATGAAGTATGTAAGCTTTTAGACAAATATCTCGGCAGAAAGATAGAACCGTCTCTAAGATGGGAAAAAGAATAAACATGACTACTTCAAAAAAATTCTGACAAGAACAGCTTTGTTAAACATC